>NW_027183272.1:17500-32000 GCF_041146395.1 Eulemur rufifrons | reverse complement strand
ATAACCGTTAAACCTAACAGTAACCTTAAACCGTAACCCTAATCTGTAACCCTATCCCCTCACCATAACACTACACTTCATCCTGAACCCTAACCATAATCCTAACCCTAAATCTAATTCTCAGACTTCTTGCTTTCTTAGAGTTTAGAAAGCCTGCAATCCTCCCGTGCCATGTGTGAAAGGAGGCTCTACCACTGTGTCCTGCATGAAATCCACGGGCGCATACCCAGAGTCCGATACAGTGGGTTCCCGGTGACAATCCCAGCCCCCTAACCTCCCCCCAGCCTAATGCCGACAGGGCCCGTGCGCTAAGCATAAATGATACCTTTAACAGATAACCCTAACCCTGAACATGGCACCTAACCCTGTTCCTATTTCTCCCCTTAACACGTAAACCTCACCGTGCGCCTAACTTTAACCTCTTAACGTAACGTTAATGCATAACCCATTCCCTGAGAACATCCCCTATCCCATAATTCTAACCCTATCTCCTAGTCATAACTGTAACACCTAATCCCTAACCCTAATTCTCCACCGCTAAGCCTAACCGTAACGCTGCCTACAACCCTAACACTGACAGGAACCCTTAGTTCTAACCCCAACGCTATGCCTAACAAAAGCCCTAACCCTTCACCCTTCACCCTAACCCCTGAGCATTACCCTAACCTTTAACCGTAATCCTAATCCTAACCATTAAACCTAACCCTAGCTCTTAAAGCTAACCCTAAACCTTACCCTCACGACTAGACCTAACCCTGACACTAACCTAACACCTAACCCTAACCATAACCCCTAAAGCTAACCCTAACCTGAACCCTAAACCTAACCCTAACACTGAACCTTCACTATATCCCTAACCCCTAAGCCTAATCCTAACTGTTAACCCTCACCCTAACACTTAAACTGGACCATAACACTAAACATTAACCCTAACACTAAACTTTAACCCTAACCATAAGCCCAACACTTAACCCTAATCCTATCCCCTAACCCTAAGCCCTAACCCTAAACCTAACCCTAACCCCAACCCTAACCCTTAATCTTGACCCTTACCATTAACCCTCACACTAACCCTAATCCTAATCTTTAACCATAAAGCTAACACTGAAGCCTAACCCTGTGCCAAACGCTAAACACAAACCTTAACCCTAACCCTGAAACTTAACCATAAACCTAACTGTAACTGTTACACCTAACACTAACCTCTAACCCTAACCCCTAACCCTAAGACCCCACCTTAACACTAACCCTAACCCTAAACATTATCATAATCCTACCCCTAAATCTAATTCTCGGACTTCTTGCTTTCTTAGAGTTTAGAAAGCCTAAAATCCTCCCATGCCATGAGTAAAAGGGGGCTCTGCAGCTCTCTCTTGCATGAAACCAGGAGCCCATACCTAGCGTATGATAGAGTGGGTTCCCGGGGACAATCCCATCCCCCTAACCCCAGCCCCCCGCCCAGTGCAGACAGGGCCTGTACGCTAAGTATAAACACTACCCCTAACAGATAACCCTCACCCTGAACATAGCACCTGACCCTGATCCTATTGCTCACCTTAAAACATAAACCTCCCCGTAACCCTAACTTATCCCCTTATCTTAACCTTAATGCATAACACCCTGAGAAGAAGCCCTATCCCATAATTCTAATCCTAACCCCTAGCCATAACCGTAACACCTCATCCCTAATTCTAAAATGCCAACCCTAACCTTCACCCTGCCAACAACCCAAACCCTAACCCTAACCCCTAACCCTAAGCCCTCACCCTATCGCTAATCTTCATCCCTAAACCGTACCGTAATCCTAACCCTAAATCTAATTCTCAGACTTGCTTTCGCAGAGTTTTGAAAGCCTACAATCCTACTAAGCCATGCATGAAAGCCCGCTCTGCCACAGTGTCCTGCATGAAACCCAGAGGCCCATACACTGCGTACGATAGAGTGGGCTCCCAGCGACCATCACAGACCCCTAACTTCGCCTCCTAGTGCATACAGGGCCCGTGCCCTAAGCATAAACCCTACCCCACACCCATAACCCTAACCCAGAACATAACACCTAACCCTGATCCTACTGCTCACCTTAACACGTAAACCTCACCCTAACCCTAACTTAACCCTTTATCTTAACGATAATGCATGACACCCTGAGAACAAGCCCTATACCGTAATTCTAACCCTAACTCCTAGCCATAACCATAACACCTAATCCCTAATTCTGAAACGCCAACCCTAACCTTAACCCTACCAACAACACTAACACTAACCCTAAAACCCTTACCCTAACCCTACGCCTAAAAATAACCCTAACCATTGATCCTTAGTCATAACCCCTAAAGCTTAACCCTAACCCTTAACGCTAATCCCAATCCTAACCATTAAACATAACCCTACTTAACCCTAACCCTAACCTATACGCTAATGCCTAGAGATCTAACCCCAACACTGACCTACAGTTAACACTAACCCTAACCCCTAATCCTAACCTTAAACCTGAACCATAAACCTAACCCTTAACCCTAACCCTATTCCTAACCCCCTAACCCTAACCCTAACTGTTAAGCCTCACCCTAACACTTAACCCTGACTCTAACCCTAAACCTTAACCCTAACCCTGAACCCTAACCCTAAGCCTAACCCTTAACCCTAACCCTATCCCTTAACCCTAACCCCTAACCCTAACGCTAACCCCAACCCTAAACCTAACCCTGGCCCCCAACCCAGACTTAACACCTAACCCCTAACACTAACTCTAAACCTAACCACTAATCCCTAGCACCTGACCCTGACTCGAAACCTAACCCCTAACTCGAAACCCCTAACCCCAAACCTAACCCTAATTCTCACACTACTTCCATTCCCAGAGTGAAGCAAGCCTACAATACAGCCATGCCATGTGTGAGATGAGGCTCTGCCTGAGTCCTGCATGTAGGTTTTGTCCCAAGGGCCAGGGAATGATGTTGTGCTTTTGTGGTGACTCCGACCACACCCCTCTCACCGTAGATTAACCAGGTCCTGTGCCCTTAAACTGACCGCTAAATCTAAGCCCTACCACCAACCCTAACCCCTGACCCTGAACCTAAGCCCCGAGCCTAAAGCCCAACACTAACTCTAAACCCTTACCCTAAACCTAATCCCTAACCCTAATGCTAACCCCTAAACGTAACTCTAACCACGAACAGTAAACCTAACCCTAAACTCTAACACAAACCCTAACACATAACTCTAACCCTAAAACTAACCCTAACCCTTAACCCTAAACCTAAACCCTAACCCTAACCCTTAACCTTAATCTTAACCGTTAACTCTCATGCTAACCTTTAATCCTAACCCTAATCCTAATCTTCAACCCTAAACCGAACACAACCCTAACCCTGTACCAAACCCTGACCCCTCATCTTAACCCTATCCGCAAACCTCAACCCCAAAACGAACTATAACCGTTAAACCTAACAGTAACCTTAAACCGTAACCCTAATCTGTAACCCTATCCCCTCACCATAACACTACACTTCATCCTGAACCCTAACCATAATCCTAACCCTAAATCTAATTCTCAGACTTCTTGCTTTCTTAGAGTTTAGAAAGCCTGCAATCCTCCCGTGCCATGTGTGAAAGGAGGCTCTACCACTGTGTCCTGCATGAAATCCACGGGCCCATACCCAGAGTCCGATACAGTGGGTTCCCGGTGACAATCCCAGCCCCCTAACCTCCCCCCAGCCTAATGCCGACAGGGCCCGTGCGCTAAGCATAAATGATACCTTTAACAGATAACCCTAACCCTGAACATGGCACCTAACCCTGTTCCTATTTCTCCCCTTAACACATAAACCTCACCGTGCGCCTAACTTTAACCTCTTAACGTAACGTTAATGCATAACCCATTCCCTGAGAACATCCCCTATCCCATAATTCTAACCCTATCTCCTAGTCATAACTGTAACACCTAATCCCTAACCCTAATTCTCCACCGCTAAGCCTAACCGTAACGCTGCCTACAACCCTAACACTGACAGGAACCCTTAGTTCTAACCCCAACGCTATGCCTGACAAAAGCCCTAACCCTTCACCCTTCACCCTAACCCCTAAGCATTACCCTAAGCTTTAACCGTAATCCTAATCCTAACCATTAAATCTAACCCTAGCTCTTAAAGCTAACCCTAAACCTTACCCTCACGACTAGACCTAACCCTGACACTAACCTAACACCTAACCCTAACCATAACCCCTAAAGCTAACCCTAACCCTGAACCCTAAACCTAACACTAACACTGAACCTTCACTATATCCCTAACCCCTAAGCCTAATCCTAACTGTTAACCTCACCCTAACACTTAAACTGGACCATAACACTAAACATTAACCCTAACACTAAACTTTAACCCTAACCATAAGCCCAACACTTAACCCTAATCCTATCCCCTAACCCTAAGCCCTAACCCTAAACCTAACCCTAACCCCAACCCTAACCCTTAATCTTGACCCTTACCATTAACCCTCACACTAACCCTAATCCTAATCTTTAACCATAAAGCTAACACTGAAGCCTAACCCTGTGCCAAACGCTAAACACAAACCTTAACCCTAACCCTGAAACTTAACCATAAACCTAACTGTAACTGTTACACCTAACACTAACCTCTAACCCTAACCCCTAACCCTAAGACCCCACCTTAACACTAACCCTAACCCTAAACATTATCATAATCCTACCCCAAATCTAATTCTCGGACTTCTTGCTTTCTTAGAGTTTAGAAAGCCTAAAATCCTCCCATGCCATGAGTAAAAGGGGGCTCTGCAGCTCTCTCTTGCATGAAACCAGGAGCCCATACCTAGCGTATGATAGAGTGGGTTCCCGGGGACAATCCCATCCCCCTAACCCCAGCCCCCCGCCCAGTGCAGACAGGGCCTGTACGCTAAGTATAAACACTACCCCTAACAGATAACCCTCACCCTGAACATAGCACCTGACCCTGATCCTATTGCTCACCTTAAAACATAAACCTCCCCGTAACCCTAACTTATCCCCTTATCTTAACCTTAATGCATAACACCCTGAGAAGAAGCCCTATCCCATAATTCTAATCCTAACCCCTAGCCATAACCGTAACACCTCATCCCTAATTCTAAAATGCCAACCCTAACCTTCACCCTGCCAACAACCCTAACCCTAACCCTAACCCCTAACCCTAAGCCCTCACCCTATCACTAATCTTCATCCCTAAACCGTACCGTAATCCTAACCCTAAATCTAATTCTCAGACTTGCTTTCGCAGAGTTTTGAAAGCCTACAATCCTACTAAGCCATGCATGAAAGCCCGCTCTGCCACAGTGTCCTGCATGAAACCCAGAGGCCCATACACTGCGTACGATAGAGTGGGCTCCCAGCGACCATCACAGACCCCTAACTTCGCCTCCTAGTGCATACAGGGCCCGTGCCCTAAGCATAAACCCTACCCCACACCCATAACCCTAACCCAGAACATAACACCTAACCCTGATCCTACTGCTCACCTTAACACGTAAACCTCACCCTAACCCTAACTTAACCCTTTATCTTAACGATAATGCATGACACCCTGAGAACAAGCCCTATACCGTAATTCTAACCCTAACTCCTAGCCATAACCATAACACCTAATCCCTAATTCTGAAACGCCAACCCTAACCTTAACCCTACCAACAACACTAACACTAACCCTAAAACCCTTACCCTAACCCTACGCCTAAAAATAACCCTAACCATTGATCCTTAGTCATAACCCCTAAAGCTTAACCCTAACCCTTAACGCTAATCCCAATCCTAACCATTAAACATAACCCTACTTAACCCTAACCCTAACCTATACGCTAATGCCTAGAGATCTAACCCCAACACTGACCTACAGTTAACACTAACCCTAACCCCTAATCCTAACCTTAAACCTGAACCATAAACCTAACCCTTAACCCTAACCCTATTCCTAACCCCCTAACCCTAACCCTAACTGTTAAGCCTCACCCTAACACTTAACCCTGACTCTAACCCTAAACCTTAACCCTAACCCTGAACCCTAACCCTAAGCCTAACCCTTAACCCTAACCCTATCCCTTAACCCTAACCCCTAACCCTAACGCTAACCCCAACCCTAAACCTAACCCTGGCCCCCAACCCAGACTTAACACCTAACCCCTAACACTAACTCTAAACCTAACCACTAATCCCTAGCACCTGACCCTGACTCGAAACCTAACCCCTAACTCGAAACCCCTAACCCCAAACCTAACCCTAATTCTCACACTACTTCCATTCCCAGAGTGAAGCAAGCCTACAATACAGCCATGCCATGTGTGAGATGAGGCTCTGCCTGAGTCCTGCATGTAGCTTTTGTCCCAAGGCCCAGGGAATGATGTTGTGCTTTTGTGGTGACTCCGACCACACCCCTCTCACCGTAGATTAACCAGGTCCTGTGCCCTTAAACTGACCGCTAAATCTAAGCCCTACCACCAACCCTAACCCCTGACCCTGAACCTAAGCCCCGAGCCTAAAGCCCAACACTAACTCTAAACCCTTACCCTAAACCTAATCCCTAACCCTAATGCTAACCCCTAAACGTAACTCTAACCACGAACAGTAAACCTAACCCTAAACTCTAACACAAACCCTAACACATAACTCTAACCCTAAAACTAACCCTAACCCTTAACCCTAAACCTAAACCCTAACCCTAACCCTTAACCTTAATCTTAACCGTTAACTCTCATGCTAACCTTTAATCCTAACCCTAATCCTAATCTTCAACCCTAAACCGAACACAACCCTAACCCTGTACCAAACCCTGACCCCTCATCTTAACCCTATCCGCAAACCTCAACCCCAAAACGAACTATAACCGTTAAACCTAACAGTAACCTTAAACCGTAACCCTAATCTGTAACCCTATCCCCTCACCATAACACTACACTTCATCCTGAACCCTAACCATAATCCTAACCCTAAATCTAATTCTCAGACTTCTTGCTTTCTTAGAGTTTAGAAAGCCTGCAATCCTCCCGTGCCATGTGTGAAAGGAGGCTCTACCACTGTGTCCTGCATGAAATCCACGGGCCCATACCCAGAGTCCGATACAGTGGGTTCCCGGTGACAATCCCAGCCCCCTAACCTCCCCCCAGCCTAATGCCGACAGGGCCCGTGCGCTAAGCATAAATGATACCTTTAACAGATAACCCTAACCCTGAACATGGCACCTAACCCTGTTCCTATTTCTCCCCTTAACACGTAAACCTCACCGTGCGCCTAACTTTAACCTCTTAACGTAACGTTAATGCATAACCCATTCCCTGAGAACATCCCCTATCCCATAATTCTAACCCTATCTCCTAGTCATAACTGTAACACCTAATCCCTAACCCTAATTCTCCACCGCTAAGCCTAACCGTAACGCTGCCTACAACCCTAACACTGACAGGAACCCTTAGTTCTAACCCCAACGCTAAGCCTGACAAAAGCCCTAACCCTTCACCCTTCACCCTAACCCCTAAGCATTACCCTAAGCTTTAACCGTAATCCTAATCCTAACCATTAAATCTAACCCTAGCTCTTAAAGCTAACCCTAAACCTTACCCTCACGACTAGACCTAACCCTGACACTAACCTAACACCTAACCCTAACCATAACCCCTAAAGCTAACCCTAACCCTGAACCCTAAACCTAACACTAACACTGAACCTTCACTATATCCCTAACCCCTAAGCCTAATCCTAACTGTTAACCCTCACCCTAACACTTAAACTGGACCATAACACTAAACATTAACCCTAACACTAAACTTTAACCCTAACCATAAGCCCAACACTTAACCCTAATCCTATCCCCTAACCCTAAGCCCTAACCCTAACCCTAACCCTAACCCTAATCCTATCCCTTAACCCTAACCCTAACCCTAATGCTAACCCCTAAACGTAACTCTAAACAGGAACAGTAAACCTAACCCTAACCTCTAACACAAACCCTAACACATAACCCTAAGCCTAACCCTAACCCCAAACCTCATCCCTAACCCCAACCCTAACCCTAACCCTAACCCCTAACCATAACCCTAACCCCCTAAACCTAACCCCCTAACCCTAACCCTACCCCTACCCCTACGCCTAACCCTACCCCCTAAACCTAACCCCAACCCCAACCACAACCCGAAACCCTAAACCTAACCCTACCCCTAACCCTAACCCCTAACCGTAACCCCTAACCCTAACCCTAAACCCTAACCCTAACCCTTCCCCTACCCCCAACCCCTAACCCTAAGCCTAACCCTAACACCTAACCCTAACCCTAACCCCTAACCCTAACCCTAACCCCTAACCCTTACCCTAACCCTACCCTAACCCTAACCCTAACCCCTAACCCTAACCCTAACCCTAACCCCAACGCCTAAAACCTAACCCTAACCCCAACCCCAACCCTAACCCTAACCCCTAACCCTAACCCTAACCCCTAACCCTAACCCTAAACCCCTAACCCTAACGCTAAACCCTTACCCTAACCCTCACCCAACCCTACCCCTAATCCTAACCCTACCCTAACCCTACCCTAACCCTAACCCTAACCCTAACCCACCCCTAACCCCTAACCCTTAACCCTAACCATAACCTTAAAACCCTAACCCTAACCCCTAACCCTAACCCTAACAACTAAACCCTAACCCTACCCTAACCCTAACCCTACCCTAACCCTAACCCCTAACCCAACCCTAACCCTAACCGTAACCCCTAACCCAACCCTAACCCTAACCCTAACCCCGTAACCCTAACCCTAACCGTAACCCCCTAACCCCAACCCTAACCATAACCCCTAACCCTAACCCTAACCCTAAGCCCTAACCGTAACCCTAACCTTACCCATACCCTAACCGTAACCCTACCCCTACCCTAACCCCAACCCTAACCCTAACCCTAACCCTAAACCCTAACTTTTAACCTTAACCCTAAGCGTTAACTCTCACGCTAACCTTTAATCCTAACCCTAATCCTAATCTTCAACCCTAAACCTAACACTTAACCCTAACCCTGTACCTAACCCTAACCCCTCATCTTAACCCTAACCGTAAACCTCAACCCGAAACCAAAGTGTAACCGTTAAACCTAAGAGTAACCTTTAACCCTAACCCTAATCCCTAACCCTAAGCCCTCACCCTAACACTAAACTTCATCCTTAACCCTAACCAGAATCCTACCCCTAAATCTAATTCTCAGACTTCTTGCTTTCTTAGAGTTTAGAAAGCCTGCAATCCTCCCATGCCATGCGTGAAAAGAGGCTCTACCACTGCGTCCTGCATGAAACCCACGGGCCCATACCCAGAGTATGACAGAGTGGGTTCCCGGGTACAATCCCAGCCCCCTAAAATCCCCCCGCCCGCCTAATGCTGACAGGGCCCGTGCGCTAAGCATAAACAATACCTTTAACAGATAACCCTAACCCTGAACATAACACCCAACCCTGTTCCTATTTCTCCCTTTAACACGTAAACCTCACCGTGCGCCTAACTTTAACCTCTTATCCTAACGTTAATGCATAACCCATTTCCTGAGAACAACCCCTATCCCATAATTCTAACCCTATCTCCTAGTCATCACTGTGACACCTAATCCCTAACCCTAATTCTAAACCGCTAACCCTAACCGTAACCCTACCTACAACCCTGACACTGACAGTAACCCTTACTTCTAACCCCAACTCTATGCCTAACAAAAACCCTAAACCTTCACCCTAACCCCTAAGCCTTACCCTAACCCTTAACCCTAATCCTAATCCTAACCATTAAACCTAACGCTAGCTCTTAAAGCTAACCCTAAACCTTACCCTCACGACTAGACCTAACGCTGACACTAACCTAACACCTAACCCTAACCAGAACCCCTAAAGCTAACCCTGAACCCTATACCTAACCCTAGCAGTAAACTTTAACCCTAAACCTAAGCCCAACCCGTAACCCTAATCCTATCCTTTTACCCTAAAACTAACCCCTAAACCTAACCCCTATACCTCACCCTAACTCTAACCCCAATCCTAATTCTAACCATACCCCTTCATAAAACATTAACTCCTAACCGCTAACCCTAACACTAACCAAAAACCCTAATCACTAATCCCTAACCCTAACGCTTAACATTTACCCTAACCGTTCACCCTCACCCTAAATCTTAACACTGACCCTAACCATAACCTTTAACTCTAAGCCTAACCCTTAACCCTACAGTAAGGAAGACCCTTAATGCTAATGGGATCCCTTATCCGTAACCCTAACACTACAGCTAAAAATAACCCTAACCTTTGATCCTTAAACCTAACCCCTAACACTTACTTTAACCCCAAACCCTAACCCTAATCCTAAGCATTAAACCGAACCCTATCTCTTAACCCTAACGCTAGCCCTTACCCTAACGCCTAGATCTAACCCTAAATCTAACCTACTACCTAATCCTCACCTTAAGCCCTAATGCTAACTCTAACCCTGAACCTAAACCTACCCGTAACCCTTAACACTAACCCTATCCGTGAACCTTAACCTTGACCGTAACCATTACCCGCACCCAAGCATTTAACCCTGACCCTAACCCTAATCCTTAATGCTAATCTTAACACTAAACCCTCACCCTAAGCCCAACACTTAACCCTAATCCTATCCCTTAACCCTAACCCTAACCCTAATGCTACCCCCTAAACGTAACCCTAACCGAGAACAGTAAACCTAACCCTAACCTCTAACACAAACCATAGCACATAACTCTAACCCTAAAACTAACCCTAACCCTAACCCTAAACCCTAAATCTTAACCTTAAACCTAAGCGTTAACTCTCACGCTAACCTTTAATCCTAACCTTAATCCTAATCTTCAACACTAAACCTAACACTTAACCCTAACCCTGTACCAAACCCTAACTCCTCATCTTAAGCTTAACCGTAAACCTGAGCCCTAAACCAAAGTGTAACCGTTAAACCTAAGAGTAACCTTTAACCCTAACCCTAATCCCTAACCCTAAGCCCTCACCCTAACACTAAACTTCATCCTTAACCCTAACCATAATCCTAACCCTAAATCTAATTCTCAGACTTCTTGCTTTCTTAGAGTTTAGAAAGCCTGCAATCCTCCCATGCCATGCGTGAAAGGAGGCTCTACCACTGTGTCCTGCATGAAACCCAAGGGCCCATACCCAGAGTATGATAGAGTGGTTTCCCGGGTACAATCCCAGCCCCCTAAACTCTCCCCGCCCGCCTAATGCAGACTGGGCCCGTGCGCTAAGCATAAACAATACCTTTAACAGATAACCCTAACCCTGAACATAACACCCAACCCTGTTCCTATTTCTCCCCTTAACACGTAAACCTCAAAGTGCCCCTAACTTTAAGCTCTTATCCTAACGTTAATGCATAACCCATTTCCTGAGAACAACCCCTATCCCATAATTCTAACCCTATCTCCTAGTCATCACTGTGACACCTAATCCCTAACCCTAATTCTAAACCGTTAACCCTAACCGTAACCCTACCTACAACCCTAACACTGACAGTAACCCTTACTTCTAACCCCAACGCTATGCCTAACAAAAACCCTAACCCTTGACCCTAACCCTTCACCCTAACCCCTAAGCCTTACCCTAACCCTTAACCCTAATCCTAATCCTAACCATTAAACGTAACCCTAGCTCTTAAAGCTAACCCTAAACCTTACCCTCACGACTAGACCTAACCCTGACACTAACCTAACACCTAACCCTAACCAGAACCCCTAAAGCTAACCCTGAACCCTATCCCTAACCCTAGCAGTAAACTTTAACCCTAAACCTAAGCCCAACCCGTAACCCTAATCCTATCCTTTTACCCTAAAAGTAACCCCTAAACCTAACCCCTATACCTCACCCTAACTCTAACCCCAATCCTAATTCTAACCATACCCCTTCATAAAACACTGACTCCTAACCACTAACCCTAACACTAACCAAAAACCCTAATCACTAATCCCTAACCCTAACGCTTAACCTTTACCCTAACCGTTAACCCTCACCCTAAATCTTAACACTGACCCTAACATTAACCTTTAACTCTAAGCCTAACCCTTAACCCTACAGTAAGGAAGACCCTTAATGCTAATGGGATCCCTTATCCCTAACCCTAACACTACAGCTAAAAATAACCCTAACCTTTGATCCTTAAACCTAACCCCTAACACTTACTTTAACCCCAAACCCTAACCCTAATCCTAAGCATTAAACCTAACCCTATCTCTTAACCCTAACTCTGGCCCTTACACTAATGCCTAGATCTAACCCTAAATCTAACCTACCGCCTAATCCTAACCTTAAGCCCTAATGGTACCTCTAACCCTGAACCCTAAACCTACCCGTAACCCTTAACACTAACCCTATCCGTGAACCTTAACCCTGACCCTAACCATTGCCCGCACCCAAGCATTTAACCCTGACCATACCACTAATTCTTAATGCTAACCCTAACACTAAACCCTAACCCTAAGCCCAACACTTAACCCTAATCCTATCACTTAACCCTAAACCTAATGCTAACCCCTAAACCTAACCCTCACCGTGACCAGTAAACCTAACCCTAACCGCTAACACAAACCATAGCACATAACTCTAACCCTAAAACGAACCCTAACCCTAACCCTAACCCTAAACCCTAACTCTTAACCTTATCGCTTAGCGTTAACTCTCATGCTAACCTTTAATCCTAACCCTAAACCTAATCTTCAGCCCTAAACCTAACACTTAACCCTAACCCTGTACCTAACCCTAACCCCTCATCTTAACCCTAACCGTAAACCTCAACCCTAAACCAAAGTGTAACCGTTAAACCTAAGAGTAACCTTTAACCCTAACCCTAATCCCTAACCCTAAGCCCTCACCCTAACACTAAACTTCATCCTTAACCCTAACCATAATCCTAACCCTAAATCTAATTCTCAGACTTCTCGCTTTCTTAGAGTTTAGAAAGCCTGCAATCCTCCCATGCCATGCGTGAAAGGAGGCTCTACCACTGTGTCCTGCATGAAACCCACGGGCTCATACCCAGAGTATGATAGAGTGGGTTCCCGGGTACAATCCCAGCCCCCTAAACTCCCCCCGCCCGCCTAATGCAGACAGGGCCCGTGCGCTAAGCATAAACAATACCTTTAACAGATAACCCTAACCCTGAACATAACACCCAACCCTGTTCCTATTTCTCCCCTTAACACGTAAACCTCACCGTGCGCCTATCTTTAACCACTTATCCTAACGTGAATGCATAACGCATTTCCTGAGAACAACCCCTATCCCATAATTCTAACCCTATCTCCTAGTCATCACTGTGACACCTAATCCCTAACCCTAACTCTAAACCGCTAACCCTAACGGTAACCCTACCTACAACCCTAACACTGACAGTAACCCTTACTTCTAACCGCAACGCTATGCCTAACAAAAACCCTAACCCTTGACCCTAACCCTTCACACTAACCCCTAAGCCTTACCCTAACCCTTAACCCTAAATCTAATCCTAACCATTAAACCTAACCCTAGCTCTTAAAGCTAACCCTAAACCTTACCCTCACGACTAGACCTAACCCTGACACTAACCTAACACCTAACCCTAACCAGAACCCCTAAAGCTAACCCTGAACCCTATCCCTAACCCTAGCAGTAAACTTTAACCCTAAACCTAAGCCCAACCCGTAACCCTAATCCTATCCTTTTACCCTAAAACTAACCCCTAAACCTAATCCCTATACCTCATGCTAACTCTAACCCCAATCCTAATTCTAACCATACCCCTTCATAAAACACTAACTCCTAACCACTAACCCTAACAATATCAAAAAACCCTAATCACTAATCCCTAACCCTAACGCTTAACCTTTACCCTAACTGTTAACCCTCACCCTAAATCTTAACACTGACCCTAACCTTAAACTTTAACTCTAAGCCTAACCCTTAACCCTACAGTAAGGAAGACCCTTAATGCTAATGGGATCCCTTATCCCTAACCCTAACACTACAGCTAAAAATAACCCTAACTTTTGATCCTTAAACCTAACCCCTAACACTTACTTTAACCCCAAACCCTAACCCTAAACCTAAGCATTAAACCGAACCCTATCTCTTAAACCTAACGCTAGCCCTTACCCTAACGCCTAGATCTAACCCTAAATTTAACCTACCACCTGAACCTAACCTTAAGCCCTAATGCTAACTCTAACCCTGAACCCTAAACCTACCCATAACCCTTAACACTAACCCTATCCGTGAACCTTAATCCTGACCCTAACCATTACCCGCACCCAAGCATTTAACCCTGACCCTAACACTAATCCTTAATGATAACCCTAACACTAAACCCTAACCCTAAGCCCAACACTTAACCCTAATCCTATCTCTTAACCCTAACCCTAACCCTAACCCTAATGCTAACACCTAAACGTAACCCTAACTGTGACCAGTAAACCTAACCCTAACCTCTAACACAAACC
>NW_027183270.1:30000-32559 GCF_041146395.1 Eulemur rufifrons | reverse complement strand
GGTCCCCCCTGCCCGCGACGGACGGGTGCGGGGCCGTGCCGCCCGCCCGGTCGCGCGCCCCGTTTGGCGCGCGGCTGCTGGGTCTGTGTGGCCCTTTTGTGGTGCCCCCGGAGCGCACCGGGTTGTTCTCCAAGGTGCCCGAAACCGAGCGGTGGTTGTCGTCCTCGTTCCCGGCGTCCCCCTCTGGTCGCCGCTGCAGCGTCTGCTGCGTTGGGTACACCCTCGAGCAGCGTGCTTGGGGTTGGGGGGGTCGAGGCGGGCAAGCCTAGAGGCATCCTCCTGCGCTGCGTGGGCGGGCGGGGGGCGTTGTCTCGGCGTCCCCACGATGTGTGCGTGGCGGACTTCGAAAGGCGAGCGCACGGCTTGTGCTCTTCCCACCCTGCCCGAGGGGGGGGTGGTTGCACGGTCGTGTGGGCGATCGTGGTGGGGCTGGGCCGGCGACGTGGTGCCGGCCGGCCCCGTGGGGGGCCTCTGCCACCGGCCTGGTCTGCCTCGGTGACCCCTCTCCCATACCGACGGGGGAGTGTTCCCCTCGAAGTGAGGGGGCTTTTGGACCAGGGGCCCCGACCGCGAACGCTCAGGAGTCGCCAACCGTGCGTGTTTTGCCCCATGCCGCAGACCCCCCCCACACCTCCCCCGGGGCGTGCCTGAACGCCTCCGCCCAGGGCCCTTACGGGGGCGACCGGGGGTCGGGGGCGATCCACCTTCGGCGAGAAAGCGTCTTCTCTAGCGATCGTGGAGGCGTGTCCTCTTCTGGGGTTTGTCGGATCCCCCAGCCCGCCGCCTCTCTGCGCGTCGTCAGCCGCCGCCCCTGCGGCTGCCAGTTGTGCGTGGGCAGAGTTCCCTCCTCCCCTGCCGTGGGGGGGAGCGGTCCGCCGGCCCCCGCGGTGGGGGCCGAGTGCCACTCTTCGCCTAACGTGGTCCGCGCCTCCCCCCTGAACTCTGGGGGAGGGTCACGCCGGGCCGGGCCGGCGTTCCAGCTGTGAAGGGCGCCCGCGTGTGTGCGCTGCGTGCCCCGGCCGCGGGTCGCCCCGGTGTGCGCTGGGGGAAGGGGGTGGTGGTGCGGCCCGTCTCGCGCCCCCTCCCCATCCCCTGTGAGCGTGCGGCCCTCCACCCGGTCCCGTGCCAGGCCGCGGATGGATGGGCGCTCCCGTGCTGGCGCCTGTGGATTGCGGCTGGGGGGACCGCCCGGCCAACGAGGGGGTCGTTCCACCGGTGCACGGTGCTCCCCGGAGCGAGACAGGATTGGGAAGCGGACGAGAATGGGATTAGGCGCGGTGGCGTGCGGGCCGAGGGCCGAAGGCCGGCGTCGCTCTGGGACGCCCCGGTGGTGAGGCCGTGGCCCCGTTGGGAGGGTCGAGGGGTGCCGAAGGCTTTGGCCGGCTGGCGTCACGGGCGCGTTGCGGGACCGCTCTCGGGTTTGGGGCGGTGGGATCCCGTGGCGTTGTTTCCCCAGTGGCCCGGTCGCGGCGCAGGTCTCGCCTCCCCACGGGCTCTCGTGCCTCGCCCTCGCGGGGTCTCATCCCTGTTCGAAAGGGTGCTCCTTCTCTCTTCCTCACGGCTGCCGACCGCCCCGCGACGAGCGTTCGCCCGACTGCGCTGCCCGAACCTGACCTCGCCGCGGGGAGGGGGCGTCGCCCTGGCCGCCAAGGCCCTGGACGGCGCCCCCCACCCCCCCGGCGACGTGCCTCGGTTGAACGGTCGGCGGGCCTCCGCGTGGCGGGCCGGACGGCGTTGGGGGGCGGCCGGTCGCGCGTGCGTGCAAGAAGAGCGTTTTTCCGGAGCTACACGCGACCGCGATGGCGGTCGGGGTCCGGGCCCTGCGAGGTGCGCGGGGGGTTTGGGGAGCTCGCCGAAGGCGCAGCCGGTCGTCCCAGGTGCCGCGGGACCGCCCTTGTGCGCGGAGGCCACTGGCGGTGAGATCCCGTGCGTGTCCTGGCCGGTGGGCTGCCGTCTGAGGCTTGCTACATCCCTCCCCTCGGGCCTCCTGGTGCCCGTCGGCCCCTTCCCCCGTCGTCGCCTTATGCCGCGCCCGGCGGCCCCCACCCCGCTCGCCGCCGCCTTGAGCCATCTCGTCCTCTCCCGTCTGGCTTTCGTAGCCGGGAGGGCGTCCGTGCCCCCGGTGCTGCATCGCTCTCCCCCCCGTGTGTCCGTAGCGGCCTCTCCCGTGGTCCGCCGCCGCCCGCCCGCTTGCCCGCGGTGGCGTTGCGTGTCGATGGCGTGTGGGGCGCCGTCGTCCCCCGCGGTGGCCGTCTCCCCCGGTCGGTGGGTTCGCGTGCAGGAGCGCGCGGGTCCCGCGGTCTCTCTCCCCCGGCCATCCGTCGTGCCGTTACCCGCCGCGCCCGTACGCTCCGGGGCGGGGCCCGGACGGGCTTCGGCCCGGTCCGAGCCTCGTTCGGGGTTGTCCGGGCGCGGGCCGCTACGGTCACGATGCTTGACTGGCCGCGGGGTGTGGTCCCCGGGCCCGTCTCTCCGTGCCCGCGCGCCCTCCCCTCCCGTGGGGGGGGGTCCTTGTCGCCGCGGGGGGCCGTCGCCCTGCCCCCACGGCTCCACGTCCGC
>NW_027183270.1:0-17500 GCF_041146395.1 Eulemur rufifrons | reverse complement strand
ATGGATCTGGTCCCGAATTTTTTAATAGTTTTCTCCTCTCTCTCTCTCTCTCTCTCTCTCTCTCTCTCTCTCTCTCTCCCCCCCCCTTCCTTCTCTTTCCTTTCTCTCCCTTCCTTTCTTTCTTTCTCTCGCTCTCTCGCTCTCGCTCTTCTTTTCTTTCTGACAGAGTCTCTCGTTCTGTTGCCCTGGCTAGAGTGCCATGGCGTCAGCCTAGCTCACAGCAATCTCAAACTCCTGGGCTCAAGCGATCAGACTGCCTCAGCCTCCCGAGTAGCTGGGATTACAGGCATGTGCCAGCATGCCCAGCTAATTGGATATACGTGTGTGTGTGTGTGTGTGTGTGTGTGTGTATATATATATATATATTTTTTTTTTTTTTTTTTTGAAACAGAGTCTCACTCTGTTGCCCAGACTAGAGTGCCGTGGCGTCAGCCTAGCTCACAGCAACCTCAAACTCCTGGGCTCAAGCGATCCTACTGCCCCAGCCTCCCGAGTACCTGGGACTACAGGCATGCGCCACCGTGCCCGGCTAATATTTTTCTGTATATATTTTTAGATACTGTTTCTGTATATATTTTTAGATATATAGTTTCTTTCTATTTTTAGTAGAGATGGGGGTCTCGCTCTTGCTCAGGCTGGTCTCGAACTCCCGACCTTGAGCGATCCACCCGCCTCTACCTCCCAGAGTGCTAGGATTACAGGCGTGAGCCACCCCGCCTGGCGTGTACGTTCTGTATTCACAGCCAGACGGAAGGCAGGGAGAATGTTACCCTTTCAAAGCCCGCCCTGCTCGCCTCTCAGCCCACCGATGGCACTCTGAATCCCGTGGCATTCCTTCACTCAGCTGAATTCTTCAGCACCCGACCCCCCCCCCACCCCACCCCCGTGCCACGGGAGTTCGTTCTCATGGCAGAGCCATCGAGGCTGTTGCCACACGTGTTGTAGGTGCCTAGGCAGACTGTGCCCTGGCCCCGAGGAGGTACGGAACCGCCTATCGCCTCGGGAGGGAGGGACAAGATGTGTCCGTGTCCAAGGCGACGTCCTGTCGATCACGAGGAGGCCTGCAAAGGCTCGTATCTGCCAGGCATTGAGCCACATCACATGAAACACCGGTGTGTTCCTTCACTTAGGTGGTGTCGCGTGTTGATACTCACAGAGGATGATAAACCCACTCGCATGCCGGCTGAGCCCCCTGTGTCTCCTCCTCTATCCACTGAGGGAAAAAACCGCAACGAAAGGTAGAAAACCACAGGGGGGGGAAGACTGCCCGTCGCTCTCCCTATGTGACCGTCCGGAGTGCTCGTTCAGATGGGAGGAGGTGTGTTTGTGTGTGTGTGTGTGTTTCATTGATTTTGGTGCCATCTTTTCTCTGCAGCTGCGTCAGAGGACAGCGATTTTTCCGATTTTCACTCCGCTGAGTGAATTGCCTTTTGAAGAGAATGTCCACAGGAAGCCTACGGTCCTCCCGCGGGGGTGGCCCTCCTCTAGAAATGAATCTCGTTTCTTGAACGGAGGGGACTTGTTGACGCCATCATGCTTTCGGGACGACTTCTCAGACGCTAGCTTTGGACCGCAACATAGGTGCCCCCGACATTGCCTCAAGGGTTCCGTGGTGCCTCCTGTCAAGAGACCCCACCGACCGTCCCCAGCCTGCCCGCTCAAGGGAGCCGGGCCCCTTCTGATCTGTCCGCCCGCCGGTGAAGCTCCCTCCCGAGGGTCGGAAAGCCCACCTGTTTCCCAGTTCGGTTGAATGATGGGGCACCCGGGCAGGGCACTGGCACCGAGTGACTCCATTCTGAGTCTGTCTGCTCTGGGGGGCGGGGGCGGGGGCGGGGGCGGGGGCGGGGGCGGGTGGGGGGGCAGTTCCGTCTCGACCCGGTGGCCTCCTACCGACTGACTCGATGGGACGGACCATTCTCACTCAGGATCGTGTACCTTCTTGGCCTAGGCACATCCCGGCACTGAAAGCCACTTTTCGGGGACACTCTCCCACGTACAGATAGATGGCCTGCACGAGTGCTCTTCCTTTCTCGAAACACTGGAAATCTGTCCTCAATTTTACCTGACCTACCTGACGGTGTGTGATAAAGGAGCATAGAACCCTCAGCCACCCTCCACCTTCCCGCTGTCCCGAGAGACAGTGCCGAGCGTGAAATTCTATCCCTGACTCTCTGTGTCCACCGGAACGTGGCCTGACTGCAGTGACGTCAGCTACGTCAAGTCGTTCTCTGGGTAGGGAAAGAACTTAACCAGATAGGCCCTATCGGTCGCTTCTCTGTTCTGATAGTTTTGTGGCAGCCATTTCTTTCCCCCTCTCTTTTCTTTTTCTGTCTCTCTCCCCCACCCCCACCCCCAAATTCTTTCTACGAAGACGTTTAGGATGTCAGATTCTGGCCACATGCCCCCCCCTAGGCATACGGGGGCCAGCATAGACAAAGGTCTTCGGTACCAAGTGTTCATTCCACGGTGACAGATATTGCCACTCTTGTATTGACCAGGGCGAGATGGTGAGTGGGTCAACTCTGAAACTCCCTGTACTCTACTTCTCTCTTGGGTAGGTCCCTGCCCCAACCCTCCGGCTTCTAGCACACACCCAGGGGCACTCTCTCCTCTCTGGATAAAGTTCCAGATGATCCGATCCGCTCCGAGGAGGAAGGGGAGCTGGCCGGGCCACCCACTGTGCGCCCCACCCCCGTCAGTCATAGGGTCCGTTCTTTTCAGGATGACACCGGCAGCGGTTGCTGGGTGTCACCTAGCGGCCACTTTGATCAGACCTCGGGATCCGGAAAGTCAGGTGACGTTGGGAGTTTAAGAGCTGACTCCCGGGAGGTGTGGAGGGCGGGGAGGAGAGCACGGTCCGGACGGTCCCACCCTCTTCTTCCCGGGCCCGCAGCTCTGGGCCCGCCCGGGGCAGCCCTAGCCTCTAGCGGGTCTCCGCCCACCCGCCCTGTTGTCTGCGGGAGGCGCCCCTCCTCCCGCTCTCTGCCTCCTCCCGGGACCGTAGGCCTCTGCCCGTCGTCTTTTTTATTTTTATTTTTTCCCTTTTGTTTGTTTCTCTTTTATCTTGTGTTTTAGGCTTATCGAATATCATATCGTATAAAAACTTAAATCACAGAATGAATTATATTAAGTAACAAGATGTGGCTTTTTATCCTACGCCGAGAACGATGAATTTTTCTCTTCGTGTCCATTTTCCTGTCCTGGAAGAAATACAAAGTTGCTCGTGATACTTCCCCATCATCTTCCAGTTTCCCCGACTGTCAACACGATGTATTCGATCGTATATCTTTGTGTGTGCACGTGGGCGCCTGTACCTATTTCTTTTCGGCATCAGTCTCAGGTCTTTTGGCACCTAGGGGGGAAAAAGGAGAAACCAATAAAGGACAGAAAGACGTTCTGTCGTTTTACGCTCCCCACCACCACCACCACCACCACCACCACTTTTGGGAGCTTGTAGTCTGGCCTATGTCCCCAAGGCAGGTTAAATCTTTTCTTAAAACTCCCAAGTGGTCCCCTGCCCCGCCCCCCCCCCCCCAGGTGGGCGGCCGGCAGAGTTCACAGGCTTTGTTTTTGGCAGAGCCTGGACGATTGAAATAATTAACCACAATCAACGCTAAAGCTGAGAACCCCTCCCCCCCTCATTAAAAGCTCTGTATTTCTGCCTAGCCCTATGTTCGGGGAAATTCGGAGGCTTGAGATGGGAAGGTCTACCCTATTTTCTCCTTTACCGGCAAAATAGACTCTCTCTTTCCTTCCTCCTCAAACAGCTTGTCCTCGTTATTCGGCCTCGTGGGCAAGTGGCCGAGCTTTCGGTAACACCAAGTCTTCTAAGTTGTGTTGTGTTATCGGTCTTGTTTTCTTTCTTTTCTTTTCTTTTCTTTTCTTTTTTTTTTTTTTGAGACAGGATTTCTTTCACTCTGTCCTCTCCCAGGCCGCCTTGGCCTGATTGTAGCTCACAGCAAGCTCCAAATCCAGGGCTTAAGTGATCCTCTCTGCCTCAGCCTTCTGAGTAGCTGGGACTATAGGCAAATGCTGCCACACCCGCCATAATTTTTCTTTTTTTTTTTTTTGTTGGTAGAGATGAGGTCTCATCGTGTTACCCAGGCTGGTCTCCAGCTGCTGGGCTCAAGTCACGCTCCCGTCTCTGCCTCCCAAGTTGCGGGGATCACGGGCATGAGCCACCATGGCCAGCCAGGTTATTTAAAGGTGATCGCTTTGCTATCCTGATACAAAACCCCAAATGTGCGAGTTTAAGGCACCAGACGGAGGGAGTCCCCACACTACATCGTCACGAACATTGAGGGTGGCTCACGAAACAGCTGGGATGTGGCCACACAGTAGTGATCGAGGAGATATATTCTAGTGGGATAGCAGAAATATAGAATGTCCTGAAGACACTAAATGTCGGAATGCCACAGCAGTCAATGGCTGACAAACTTCCATTCCATCGTGTCATGGTAGGCGGCTTACTTTTCTCCTGCTCCCTCGGTATGATTAAGGCCTGACGTAGAAAATGTCTACGTCTCATCCAAATCCATCGAGACGATGGAAGGGGGAACTGGGAGAGGAATAAAGAAAAACAAGAGGGGGAGAAGGAGGAAACTGCCTCCCCTGCCCCCATGCTACCCAATTAATAAATGAAGAATGGGCCGGGCGCGGTGGCTCACGCCTGTAATCCTAGCACTCTGGGAGGCCGAGGCGGGTGGATTGCTCAAGGTCAGGAGTTCGAGACCAGCCTGAGCGAGACCCCGTCTCTACTAAAAATAGAAAGACATTATATGGACACCTAAAAATCTATATAGAAAAATTAGCCGGGCATAGTGGCGCATGCCTGTAGTCCCAGCTACTCGGGAGGCTGAGGCAGTAGGATCGCTTAAGCCCAGGAGTTTGAGGTTGCTGTGAGCTACGCCACGGCACTCACTCTAGCCTGGGCAACAAAGTGAGACTCTGTCTCAACAAAAAAAAAAAAAAAAATAAATGAAGAATGGCCTCTTCCCTCCTCTTCCCAACCCCTAACTATGCCTGGAGGTGTATCGTAGGCCTACAGTCCTAAGAAATGTACAACTACTGATAGTAATGGGAAGAAATGCAGTCTAATAGGTTTCTGTGCAGTGGGACACCTGGCCAGGGCACTTACGGTGAATGGAGCTTGCAGGGCGGGCGGGAGGTTGCTCTGGGTGAGTCTGTGAGTTGGCGGTGAGTGGTGAGTGAATGTGAAGGCCTAGGACATTACTTACTGTAGGTTTTCATAAACCCTGGACACTTAGGCCACACGACATTTACCTTTAGAAATTTCTTTCTTCAATAATACATTAACCTTAGCTTACTGTAAGTGTTTTCACTTCATAAACTTTTCCATGGTGGTTTGGCTTTTTTTTTTTTGTTTGTTTGTTTGTTTTTCTTTCTTTTAAACTTTTGGACTCTTTTGCAACACCACGACTTAAAACACAAATGCGTTGCACTGTTGTACACAGATATTTTCTTTCTCTGTGTCCTTATGTGTTCCGTAAGCTTTTTCCTACTTTTAAAGTTTTTATCGTTCTATGCACTTTTCAAAATAATAAAAACTAAAACGGGGGGGGGGGGTGGGAGAGGGAAGGAGAGAAATACACACACATGAATATGTTTCCCAAGTGAACTGAGGAAGGGGGCCGAGTCAAGGTTCTCAGGGAGCCACCAGTGATGAAACGGTCAGGCTCAGAATCAGCATTGCAGAGTGGCTGCAGAGCCGGGGGGCCTGGACTGGCTACCTGGACGACACTCCGTGTTTGGTAACTTGGCGAGTCATACATCCTCTTGAGCCTCAGCCTCTTCATCTGCAAATGCAGAAATCATGGTGCCTACCCCACAGGGATATTGTGCAGAGTGAAAAAGCAAATGCAGGCAAAGCCCACAGAAGCACGCGTGGTAAACAGTAAGCCTTTAATCGTGGTCACAGTCGTTGTTATAGGATCATCTTCCTATGTCCTTGTCTTTTAAAGATTAGCAGAACCTCCCAGAAGATGAGAATGGGCTCCCCCTGAGCAAGTCTCGGCTGTAAAGTCACAGGCATGTTGAGCATGTGGCACAGAAGGCAGAATAAAAACCTGATCCCGGAACATTATGTTCCTGCAGGACATGAAATCATTGAAGGTATGGGAAATCCTACCTCATATCCGTTTTACTAGAACACCTATGATTGCGTACGCACATGGACGCACGCGCACGCGCACCCCAAACTTTTTGAGCTTCACAAAACAGCGTAACCAAGGAACACACTATGATGCTTCTTAGCGATCTATTTAGGCCCAGGTTACTCGTCACTCTGAGCCTGCCTCCTTATCTGTCCAATGAGAATAGTGTTTGTCACAATTATCGTCATCGTCATCCTACCTAACGCTTCTGGTAAAATTGAAGTGTGAGAACACCCGCTAGACAGAAAATCCATGTTATCTCTCAATTTTTCTTCCTCCTGATTTCTATCTGAATCTGTGAGCTCGCTTTGGTTCACTTCGGTTTTTCAAGAGGCTCCGGTTACCTTCTCTCCCACCTATATCGGATTGGGTCTGACGGAAGAAAGAAGGAAAAAAAAAAAAAAAACATAGTAAAGAAAGCAGAACAACATTTGTTTCTGAAGCAACCGATCAAACATTGCTGATGAGCCGGTCTTTTCTATTTCAGTAAACCAAGGAGGCCTATTGTCACGAGGATGTGAGGGGCCCGGGTAAGATTGGATGATTACCCCTAAAGGAGACAAAGCAGACAGACTATGGCACATGTGATCTTAGCCAAGAGAATAAACAGTGACCTCTCTGCCGAGTTGGGCCTTAGCATACCAAAGGGAAATAAAGGTGTAATAGGATGCTCAATTTTTACTCTGGAAACAGAGGTTGGTTGGGCACTGAACTGAGAACACTGAATTTTTTACCCTCCTTGATATTCACATAGGCTTAGAGGAGGCAAAAAAAAAAAAAAAAAAAAAGAATACTGAGCCTATAAGTCATCCCTAAAACTCGGATTTTATGTTCCCTTGCCTTTTCATAACTGAGCAACACACAACATTAAAGAATGGACACAGGCCGGATGCGTTGGCTCAGGCCTGTAAACTTAGCACTCTGGGAGGCCGAGGCGGGAGGATCGCTCAAAGTCAGGAGTTCGAGACCAGCCCGAGCGAGAGTGAGACCCCCCGCCCCCGTCTCTACTAAAAATATAGAAAGAAATTGTCCAGACAACTAAAAATATATAGAAAAAAATTAGCCGGGCATGGTGGCACATGCCTGTGGTCCCAGCTCCTGGGGAGCCTGAGGCAGGAGGATCGACTGAGCCCAGGAGTTTGAGGTTGCTGTGAGCTAGGCTGACGCCACGGCACTCACTCTAGCCCGGGCAACAGAGTGAGACTCAGTCTCGGGGGGGGGGGGGGGACCCAAAAACAAACAAACAAACAAAAAAACTGGAAGGGACACAGACTTCCACAGGTTTGTGTGTGGCCCCTTTTACTTATTAACGCTACAGGACCTTAATTATTTGTGCTCTGAATCTGATATTCAAATTATCCTTGTGGCCAACGCGTTTGAACAGTAGATGGTAGGGGAAGAAGAGTTCACCTCCTGAATAGATGACAAGTAACGGGAGTACTGGTGAAATTACAAGTGGCTTACGTTTACACACTGAAAATCCCAGTTAGCCGCTACCATGAGTTCAAAGAAGAGATCTAAATTTCTGACCCTATGACCCTAAAAGATATTTCCTCCCATGGTGTCACAGATAAAAATAAAACTGCATCCTAGCACTTTGGGAAGCCTAGGGGGAAAGGATCGCTTGAGGCCAAGAGTTTGAAGTTGCAGTGATCTATGATGATGCTACTGCACTTTAGTCTGGGAAACAGAGTGAGGGCCCGTCAAAAGAAAAAAAAGAAAAAGACAAAAAGAAAGAGAGAGAGAGAGAGAGAGAGAGAGAGAGACAGAGACAGGAAGACACAAGGAAAGAAAGAAAGAGAGAAAGAAGAGAGGAGAAGAGAAGAGAAGCGTCAATCTATCCATTGCATTTTCTACCCTTTAGGTGACTGGGCTTCAGCAGGGTGATGTGATCTGACAAAGTTCATGTTGCTAAGAAATAAAGCACTGGAGTTCAAACTCTGAGTTTTCAAAATCCAGCATATCCCCCTACCCACCATACCGTGCCACCTCTGAGAGTGGATATCTCACAGAGGAGAGCTGTGGAGGCCATTCTTGGACAGACAGAGTCAAGTAGTGGAGACCATGGAGTCTCTGCTCTGCAGCCAGTCTAGAGACATATGGAGCCATTAACACTGCTTGTGAGGAAAATACCATGTCATAGGGAAACAGAAATATTTTCCGCCTTAGGCAGATACAATTTAGGAAAAGACCCGAAACCCCTCTTCTTCTAACAGTGCTTTCTGGTCAGATGCTGACCCCTTCGATTCACAGATTCAGATACATCATTCAATGCAAGCATTGTCAACAAGTCACTCTTTGCAGCTTTCTGAAATTTCTCGCATATAGCATACTTGTAAAGATGATCACTTATGTGAAGACACCACCCCTCCAGAAAAACAAAAACAAAACCAAAACAGAAGCCCACTTTTCTCTGCTGTGAAAATCAAGATCAGCTTTTATGAGATCCACTAAATTCACACAAGAAGTAAAATATAATCATACTGATATATGCAATTTTTCTCTTAGAACAGAATGCATGGTGCTCCTTATCGTCTCAGATACTGTCAACAGAAAGCACGCGGTGGATGAACAATCTCCGTGAGCTTTTCTACAGAGATGGGGTGGGGGTGTGTGTGTGTGTGTGTGATAAATAATGAGGGTTGAGGAGCAGATAAATGACTGGGGGAAAACAACAACAGCAACAACAACAAAAACCACTTCCTGGTTCCTCGATGCAAGCATTCATTTAAAGGGGATACTCGTATGTATACCTAGGTGGAAAGTGGAAGCAGCTTTAAAAAAAAAAAAAGAAAAATTGCTGCGAGCCCTGGTTATGATACGGCAATAAGCGCTAGCTCTTGGAAGGTGTAAAACATATTCACGGTGGCTTACGCCAATCTGGGATGTACAAAGACGAGCTTGAGCACCACCACCAACCAAAAATATGAATGAATACCTGGCTAGCGATCAGGATCAGACATAATAGAAAAGAAAAAGCTCCCAAGGCTAAAATAATGTGAACACGATTGACTCGTCCATGGAAAAGAACCCCAAATCACTGCAAAATAATTTAAAGAGTTTTATTCTGAGCCCAACGGCCGTGATCATGGCCCAGAGAGCTACGCCCAAGAAGCCTTGAGCAAGCGGACCCATTGTGGTGGGGTGGGTTACAGTTTGGCTTCATACATTTTAGGGAGACAGGAATTACATGTAAAATCACAAATCAAAACATGGAAGGGGTACATTGGTCTGGGCTGAAAAGGCAGGACATCTGGCAGTTGGGGGGGGGCGGGGGAGGGAGGGTGCGGTGTTTACAGGTTTACAGCTGGGTTTAAAGATTCTTTGATTTGCAATTGATGACATAAATGAACCTCTGCCTAAAGGCTTTGCATCATGTTTTCAGTTAAGGTAAGGAGGTCTGCTAATCACAGACAAGCCACTGGACAGTTTACCCAAAACTCAAGTGCCCTGTAGTTCAGTAAACGGTTGGCCTGCTAGATATGCGTTAAGCTTTGTCTTGCCTGGCCTTAGGCCCGTCGGACATTCAGTATCTCATTGTTATAAAATCTGACTCCATCAGGGAGGGGTGTCTGACTTCCCCTGTCCTTGCGGGGCAGCAGCTCAGGTTTAAGGGTTTTTCTAGGGTTCCCTGGGCCAACCACGGGACGGGTCAGCTGGCGGTGGCGGGCGGGGGGCGGCTTAAGATTTTATTTTAGTTCATAGACTCCAGAAATGGTGTTTCCCTGGCAAAGACACACGAGTTCATGAAAAGCTTTCATTCAGTTGGTCTGGCTCCTCCCTGAGGTCGTCTCCCTGCCCCCCACTCCTCCCATCCCCTGGGGCCGGAGCGGGGGGGGGGGGGGGGGAGGGGTGAAGGCCCAAGAGGAGAGGCGCGTGGGGGAGGTGCCGCTCCCAGAACCAGAGACTCGTCTGGGCCCCACGTAACCCAGCCACCGCGACCGCTTCGCCCGAGGAGGTGCCCAGCAAGTCGTGCTTCTGCCCCTCGGGATTGCCTGCGGGCTGGGGGCGGGGTACGAGCTCCCGGCCCAAGAGGCAAACCCCTAGCCCGGCCGCACAGATGGCCGGGCCCCCGGCGGAGCCCTTCCGCCGTTTTCCACCCCTCCTCCACTCACTGCGCTGACTGCGCATGCGCGCTCGCACGTAGCCGCCTCGGGCTTCTCTCGGGCGGAGCCGCTTTCAGCCGCGACCCCGCCCCGCGAGCTGACTGCGCATGCGCGCTTGCACGTAGCCGCCTCGGGCTTCTCTCGGGCGGAGCCGCTTTCAGCCCCGACCCCGCCCCGCGAGCTGCCGCTTCCAGGCGGCACAGCGCATGGGGGAGGGGACGGAGCTCTAAAGAAATCAGTCCCCTCCGTCTCCTGCCTCAGGAAAAGCCCCAAACCCTTGGAGAACTGCCACCCACCGCCACTGCCGTGTGTGTGTGTGGGGGGGGGGGGCGGGGGGGCTGGGTCTTTACTTTGTGTCCTCCTTGTGGCCCAGTCCAAGGCGGCTGGGCTGCCAAACAGATCGTCTCGAGAGGGAGGCAGGAAGGGCCCAGGTCTGGACAGGGGTGGATTGGACCCCTCCACCCTGGGGTGTGGACTTGTGACCGAAAGCTCAGCTGCTTGTCCACGAGGCCGAATAACGAGGACAAGCGGTATGAGGAGTAAGAAAACAGAGAGTCTACTTTGCTGACAAAGGAGGAAATAAATAGGGTAGAGCTTCTCAGTCTCAAACCCCCAAATTTCGTGAACATAGGCCTAGGCAGAAATACAGAGGTTTTAAAGGAGGGAGGGTTGGTTCTCAGCTTCAGGCAATTACTGCAGTTAGCTGTTCTAAAGGTCCCGTCTCTGCTGAGAAGAAATCCCTTGAACTCTGTGGGCCGCCCACCCTGGGGGCCACCTGGAGTTATAACCAAAGAGTTAACGTGCCTCAGGGATGCAGGCCGGGCTGCAAGTTCCCAAAAGCCTGGGGGAAGTTTTAAAAAGACAGAAAATCTTTCTGCCCTCTTCCCCTCCCACCCCCCCACAAAGCCATTTTCTCTGGTGCAGACTCGGCACCCTCCCTGCCCCCCCCCTCCCCGTGCAGGCCTGTTTGTCCTCAATCATCTGTGAGGTTCACGAGGAGGAGATGCTCTCTCGCTCTCCCCACCCTCTTTCTTCCCTTAGGAAATCCTCAGCGCTGTTCCACACACTCAAGGTGGCGGGCCTGCTCCGGCCACCAGCCACCTCTTGTGCCACCTCCCGCCCCCCCCCCCCGCCCCCAACGGAGTAGGTGTACAGACAGGAGCACACTTTACCGGAGGGCGCCTGGGGATGAAGAGTTGTGGTGGCCAAATGGGGGATGCGGGGCGGGGAGGAGAGTGGCTGGCATTTGGCAAAGAGTGACACGGAGTGGCCATCCAGGCTTGTCTGAAAAGTGGGACTACGAGCCTGAGAGCGCCGACGGAGTCGATGGACATGGTCACTGCTGTGGGATGTCTCTTTTACCACGATGTAACACCAAAGCAAACCCCTGACCCGCTGGGTCGGAGAAGGCCTTGTGGGCAATTTAGAAAAGCCATGGCGTGGCCATTTGGAATACTTCCTGCCTCTCCGGGAATCAAAAATTAGAAAGGACCATGGGTTCTGTATTAACGTACCAAAGGCAGGCAGAATTTTAGCCTTTTAAAGCCTGCCCTGGCCCTATCTCAGCAAGGCAGTGGCACCCCAAGTTCCGTGACATTTCTGCACTCGGCGGCTGACTTCTTCAGCCATCTGTTGCGATGCCCCTGCCAGGTGGCCACTCACTCGCCCCTTCAGTTCAACCCTTGTACCAGAAAGTGTTGCCTTCTTCCTAACCCCTATGGGGGGACCGGGGGGTGACGTGTGTGGGGGGGGGGTAGTGGAAATGGGCAGACCCCACAGGTGCAGCCTCTTCCAGGTCATAATGGGCCTGAGGCAGCGTGGGATTCCCCCGGAAGGGAGGCAGGGTGGCACTACGGCACCGAAGCCTGACGCCGGCGGCCACGTGGATGGTGGGGGACACGTTAGACCGCTGAGATGCAGCCACTGAGAGCCACCCCGCAGCAAGAGGTCTCTCTGGCAGAGCAGGCACTGAGTCCGCAAGTCAAGACAGCTGGGAGGCCTGGGAGACAGAGGCCCTGGATCTCAGGTCCCGGGGTGGGGGCGGGGGGCAGTGCCAGTGCCTGGAGAGAGAGAGAGCCCAGGCTCCAGAGGCCATGATGGGGCCTGGTGGGCAGGGCCGAGGAGGTCAAGGCCGGGTGTGGTGGGGTCCGGGATGAGGGGCTTGGGGTGACGGGCAGGGAGAACGACCCGTTCACTCAGACGTGCCCTCAGAGGAAGGCAGAGGTGCGTTTTGCCTTCCTCCGGCTAGTGGAACGCTCGGCATTTCTTTCCTTCAGAGCTGGGTTGAACCGGTGTGGCATCTGTTATAGTACGGAGTGCGAGACAGGACAACCTAGAGACCGAATTGAGCCAAGTCATGAGTCCACATTAGCTGGCCAGCGACCACCCCCTGCCCTGTTAGGGTACAGGTACAGAGAATGGCCCCGAGCCGAAAAAAGCAGGAAGGTTTCAGACTATCCTAAGCTAGAGCTCCGTGACTTTAGGCACGGCGGTTGAAACAACACTATACCACCTACTCCGCAGCTGTGTGGTCCGGGACCAGCCTCGGGCCCCGTTTCGTTTCGGTTACAGTCTTTAAGCGAGCAGGTTTACAGAAACAGATAGCTCCAATTAAGGAACATTCTTTCAGGCGTTAAGCAAGCACAATCAATTTTACGACAGGCAGCTGGAAAGTTTAAACACTTAGTTACAAGTTAATTGCTTTGTTTTATCTCCGCAAGGTACGTATTTCCAATTACAGACATAGGTCAAGCGGACATCGGTCACCTAGCGAGCAAGCATAAGTTTTCAAGTGGGCCTTTACAGCGTCCAGACAGGCCTCGGTCCAGTTATTGTGCATTCTTTTTGACCACTTGGAAAGCTACTAGCACCGTTCCGGGCCTCACCTCACTCACGCGGAACTACAGAGTGATGACCTGGGGTGGGTGGGTGGGTGTGTGTGTGTGTGTGTGCTCCCTCCTGTGGTGGGAAGGGTGATCTGCTCGCCCACCCGGCGTGGTGTCCCCCACCCCTGCCCCATCTTGGCGTTTACAGAAAACAAACACGAACACAAGAGAGGGAGCCGGAGGAGGAGGAGGAACATATGCTGCTATCCAGGTTATCCTGGGAGGCTTCCTAGCCATTTCTGAGGAAACAGTGTCTCCTGGCTGTCTCCCGTAGTTTTATTTATTGACTTATTTATCTATTTTTCCTTTTGGCTTGAACCCATTCTTTTCGTTTCGGCATCTCATCTGACATCCTCTTCTGAGAGGAACCTGGAAACGTTTCCCCGTGTTGCATCTTTTCAGGCTCTGTACGACTGACGAGCATCGTCCCTCTTCAGTCACTGGGCTCTTTGCTAGCCAGGCCTTAATTCTCCACGTTGTAAACCCCAGATCGGATCTCCGCCCGGAGTCCTGTAGAGACCCACCGAATCGATGTTTGGACTGGGATGTCTCGTAGACCTTACCTATTAAAAACCGATCCAGGCCAGGCTTGGTGACTCACGCCTGTAATCCTAGGCCAAGGCGGGGAGGAGGACCGACCGCTTGAGGTCAGGAGTTCGAGACCTGCCTCGGCAAAAGCAAGACCCCCGTCTCTACCAAAAATAGAAAAAAATTAGCCGGGCATGGTGGCACACGCCTGTAGCCCCAGCGATTTGGGAGGCTGAGGAAGGAGGATCGCTGGAGCCCAGGAGTTTGAGGCTTCCAGTGAGTGAACTATGCCCTGCTCCCCCGCCACCCCTCCCCATCATCTCTAACGAAATGACAGTAAAATAAAATAAAATAAAATAAAGCTCAGAAAAAAAAAAAAAAAGTACTATGTAGTGAGACCGATCCTAAGAACACGGGGGCGGGGAAGGAAGTCACTACCACGGTATAAAATTGTATAAACGTTACCCGATTCTGTGTGCGTGCGTTTTCTGAGAAATGACCCCCTTTTGCTATGGGGCCGGGACTGGAGTCCCAGTTTGGGACCATAGGATTCCCCGCACTCGACTCCAGACTGATTCGACCTAGGGTTAGCTCTGTGTAAACACTCTTTAGACGTGGGTGTTTTATGGATTTCTGTCCTTCGGGAGAAACGACTGGCCCGGGTACAGGAGTGAGTGAATGTACCGACCGTCTTCTCCCATCTCTCTCTCTCTCTCTCTCTCTCTCTCTCCCTCCCACACACAGGCACACGCGCGCGCGCGCGCGCGCACACACACACACACACACACACACACACGCCGTTTCCGGGAGCGCCCACTTCATGCGCTTCGGTCCACCGTGACAGATAGTCCAACTGTGAGATCATCGTGAGTGGCTGCGCCTAGGCCCCGCTCTGAACCTCTCCGTACTGTTCGTGTGTCTTCAGCAGGTCCTGCCTCCACCCGTGGCATCTAGCACGGGCCGATGGGTCCCTGTCCTCTCTCCCTGCCGTGGACGCCCCCCTCCGGCCCCCCGCCCCCGGGGGCTCTCTGGTCGACTAGTGGTGGGGAGTGTGCCCGAGGGCTGAGAGACGTGGTCCGAGAGGGGCCGGGAGGAGGCCTGCGACCCAGTGTGTACCCACTCCCGCCCCCACGCTCCCTCCCCCACGAGGGAGCCCGTCCTTTCCAGGCTGACACTTGGATCGGTGGATGACGGGGGTCACCTGGCGGCGGGCGAGCGTTATGGGAAAATCCGGTAGGCGTGTTGCGACGTCCTGCCACAGAGATGGCTCTGGCGACAGCCTCGGGCCGCCCCACCCTGGCCCCCGGCCAGGCCCCGTGAATGTGTTCTCTCTGTCCCTGACTTCTTTCTTTGTTTCACCAGCCGGCGTGCTCTGAGAATGTGAAGTGTATCATAGTTCCACCCTGGGTTTCATGATCCTAAGATAGGAAGGGGTTTTATGATTCCACGACAGAAAGGTTTTCTCATCCTATCATCTCTCCCCCCCCCCTTTCTTTCTTTCTCTTCCTCCTTCTGCCTTTTCTTTACTTCTTTGTTCTTTCCTTCTTTCAGTCTTCCTGTCTTCCTTCCTGCCTGCCTGCCTTCCTTCCTTCCGTATTTCTTTCCTCTCTTCCTTTCTCCTGTTATCCTGTGTTTCTATCTCTGTTTTTTCCATCTTTCTTCCCCCTTTCTACTTTCCTACCTTCTTTCTTTCTCATTCTCTCCTTTCTCTCTCCTTCCTTCTTCCTTTCTGTCTCTTTCTATACTGTCTCTCTCCTTCCTTCTCTCTATCTTTTTCTCTTTCCATCTTTCCGTGCTCTTTCTTTTTCTCTCTTAACTTCCTTTCTTTTTCTTTTCTTTCTTTCCCTCCTTCTGTCTCTGTCTGTCTTTCTTTCTTTCTTCTTTCTTTCTGCTTCCATCCTTCCTTCCTTTTTCTCATTCTCTTTCTTTCTGCCTGTCTTTTCTTTCCTTATTTCTTCTTTCCTTCTGTCTTTCTGTGTTTCCTATCTCCTTCCTCCCTTCCTTTTTCTTTCTTCCCCGTGCCCTCTTCCTGTCTTTTCTTATTTACTGTTTTCTTCTTTCTGACTTTCTCTCTCTGTTTCTCCGTCTCTTTTCTTTCTGTTCTTTTCCTTTCTCTCCCTTTCTCTCTTTCTGTTTCTGCCTGTCTGTCTCTCGGCTATGTTGTGGTCTGTGCAGAGACGGGTTTGGTGGACGATGTCGGTGGTCGGGCCGACCCATCCTTTCTTTGATCCCAGTGCTAGCCAGGCCGGGGCCTGCTTAGCTTCCAAGATCAGACGAGATTGGGCGCGTTCAGGGTGGCGTGGCCCTAGACTGACCCGTCATTTTTCGATGGCTTCCGTGGGGAGTAGGGGGACTGTGTTTGATGCCCCCGGGGGACCTTCTGGACTCTGAAATGATGGGCTCCAGAGGGTTGCCCCGTGTTTTGCAGCAGACCTCTGGTGGCTGGCGCCGGTTGTGGTCGGGCTCCACCTGGCGGCCGCTTTTCTACAAGTCTCTTGTCCTCTGAATCTTCGGTGCAGCAGGCAAAGCAGGGGACAGTCCCCGATGCGAGCGAGGCTGAGTTCCGGGAAGCAAGCAGCCTTCGCGGGGCCATCTGGTTCGTGCCGGGACGCCGGCTGGGACATCTGGGAGGCAGAGCTTGGGCCTGCAGGGCTGTGTGGCGGGAGGACGTTGTCGCCGCGCTTCCAGGCTCAGCCAGCCAGGCGGCTTGCGGGGCTGCCCGGGCAGGTCGACCAGCACGCTGTGGCCGCTTTGGAGACCCGACCCACCCCGCGGGGACAGGAAGGAGACGGCACACGCGGACGGGAGAGGAGGGTGTCCGGCGAACGGCCGCCGTCCCGTGCATGCGTGTCCCTCTCCCTCGGCCTCGCCTTTCCTACCCATTTTCCCTGGTTCCCGCTCGGGAGGCAGGGACAGCCCTGTGAGTGGCACCCAGTCGTCCGTGGCTTCCTCCGAGTCCTACTCTGGGGGCGCGGACCGGGCCCTGGGTGGCGCGGGTGGCCGGCGAGGGCGACCCCTGTCGGCCCGCGGGCGCTCGTGGGCCGCGGCGGTCCCGTCCCGATGTTTTCTCCTCCACAAGTCCCCGTGCTGGGGCCGGGGACCGGGCCCTGGGTGGCCCTGGGTGGCGCGGGTGGCCGGCGAGGGCGACCCCTGTGGGCCCGCGGGCGCTCGTGGGCCGCGGCGGTCCCGTCCCGATGTTTTCTCCTCCACAAGTCCCCGTGCTGGGGCCGGGGACCGGGCCCTGGGTGGCCCTGGGTGGCCGGCGAGGGCGACCCCTGTCGGCCCGCGGGCGCTCGTGGGCCGCGGCGGTCCCGTCCCGATGTTTTCTCCTCCACAAGTCCCCGTGCTGGGGCCGGGGACCGGGCCCTGGGTGGCGCGGGTGGCCGGCGAGGGCGACCCCTGTGGGCCCGCGGGCGCTCGTGGGCCGCGGCGGTCCCGTCCCGATGTTTTCTCCTCCACAAGTCCCCGTGCTGGGGCCGGGGACCGGGCCCTGGGTGGCCCTGGGTGGCCGGCGAGGGCGACCCCTGTTGGCCCGCGGCCGCTCGTGGGCCGTGGCGGTCCCGTCCCGATGTTTTCTCCTCCACAAGTCCCCGTGCTGGGCCCTGGGTGGCGCGCGTGGACGGTGAGGGCCTCCCTGGCCCTCTACGCCACGGGGGCCGACCAGATGTCCCTGAGTGCCCCTTGTCTGCTGGCGCTGGGGACCTGCTGGGGACAGGTGGCCGTGTCGAGTGTCGTGGGGGCAGGCGTGTTCAAGTGGCTCGGTCCCCGTCTTCCTGCGCGGTGTTTTTGATCACCTCATATCGTCATC
>NW_027183269.1:0-32616 GCF_041146395.1 Eulemur rufifrons | reverse complement strand
AAATTAATTCCCTCATCTTTTATTTATCTGGGAAAGTCTTCATTTCTCCATTTTTAATTGCTTTTCTCTTGCTACTTTCAAGAATTCATCTTTGTCTTTGTCTTTAGGCAGTTTGATTGTAATGTGTCACAGTGACAGTGTGGTTCTCTTTGAATTCATTCTAGGTGAAGTCTTTAAACTTGTTGAATCTGTATGTCCATTTCTTTCCTCATATATGGAAAGTTTTCAGACACCGTTTAAATAAATTCTTTTCTCCTTTTTGTATTATTCTTCAGAGATTTCCATTGTCCATATATTGGTACTCTTAATAGTTTCCCAGTTGTTCCTTAGTCTGTCTTCACTTTTCTTAATTTTAGTTTTCTTTTTGATCTCTGACTCAATGATTTTATATGACCTCTTTTCAAGTTCATTGATTCTTTATTATGCCTTATCAAGTCCACTGTTGAACACTTCTAATGAATTTTTCAATTGAGGGTTGCTGTGTTTTTCAGCTACAGAATTTCTGTTTGGTTCTTCCTTATAGTTTCTGTCTCTTTGTTGAGATTGTCATTTTGTTCATGCATTGTTTTCTTGATTTTGTTTAATTTTCTGACAGTGTTCTCTTTTAACTCATATAGTATTTTTATTACAATTATTTAAAATTGTTTGTCAGCCATCTGATAAATTTCCATTTCTTTGGGGTCAGTTTCTTGAGTTTTATTTTGTTCCTTTGGCCCATGTTTTCCTGTTTCTTTGTATGCCTTGCGTCTTAGTTCAGGCTTCTAAACAAAATACTATAAACTGGGTTACATATCAAGAGCATAAATTTATATCTTATAGTTCTAGAAGCTGGAAGTTCAAGATCATGCTGTCAGCATGGTCAGATTCTGGTGAGAGCCTTTTTCTGAATTGCAGACTGCCATCTTCTCTCATGTAACTTCACATGACAGAGAGAGGTCAAGCTAACTGGCTTCTTCTTATAAGGGCACTAATACCATTCATGAGAAGTCAACCTTATGACCTAGTTACCTGTCAGAAATCCCGTCTCTAGATATCATCACATTGGGGATTAGATTTTAACATATTAATTTTGGGGGAACACAAACATTTAGGCCATAATACCTTGTATTTTTTTTTTCCTGTAATTTGGGCATTTGAAAAAACACCACCATTCCCAATATTTGTGTGCTGCCTTCATGCACGGAAAGACCTTCAACAGTCATCCTTGATGGAGCTTCTAGAACCTCTCAAACTTTTTCTAATCTCTTTATTCCCCTGATGACTGTCTGCAGGACTGCATCTCTAATGTAGGGTTCACCTCTGTTCCCAGCTGATTCCAAACTCTGACACTGATCCTGTCAATGCTTTGGGTCAGGTGAGACAGAAACCAGTCCCTTGAGCATGCCCCAGAGAAGCCAGAAGTTGGATCCATGACTCACTCTTTTGTGTGTGTCCTGAGGAAAGAGTTTTAACATGGAGGTTTTCCTCACAGTAACTCCCTACTATACTGCATAGAGGAAGGGGCACAAATGCTGCAAATTTTCCTATCCTTTTCAATGGTTTTATAAGACATGGGTGTTGTAAAAGAGACCAGCTTCTCAACTGGTCTCTAGAGTTCTCAAAGAGATGTTCTCAAAGAGCTATTCTCATCCACATATTGTTGTTAACTCAATTTCTCTGTGAGAGGAGAGCCTGTATCTTCATAGTCCACCATCTTACCAATGTCACACCTCATTTATTTTTTAGTGCTAAATAATAGCATTGCCTGGAGATACCACAGTTTATTCATCCATGTACCTACTAAAGAGCATCTTGGTTGCTGTAGTTTTGGCAATGATGAATAAAGCTGCCATAATCTTCTATGAGTAGGTTTTCCTATGAACATACATTTTCAACTCATTTGGGTTGATACCAAAGATTGCAATTGCTGAATTATATGGTAACAGCATGTTTAGTTTTGTAGTAAGATGTCAAACCATCTTCCAAAGTGGCTGTGGGATTTTGCGTTTCTACTAGCAATGAATAAGAGCTCCTGTTGCTCCACATCCTGATCAGCATTTGATGTTATGAGTGCTTTAGATTTTGGGCATTCTAATGGTTGTGCAGTGGCATCACATTGTTGTTTCAATTTGTAATTTCCTAATGGCATTTGATGTTGAGAATCTTTTCATAAGCTATTTGCCATCTGTATATCTTCTTTGGTGAGGTGTCTGTTTTTTCTTGTTTTTTCCTCATCCCCATTCCAACTTTTTAAAAATTCTGATGTCATGTATTGGTTTCCTTTTGATCATTATTTACATATGAATGAGGTAAATTCCTGCTGGGCCACTTATTTCAGGTTTGTGTGGCCATGTGGCCATGGATCCATTCCATACAGAAATTATTGCTTTTAATAACACATGCTGTGTGTGTGAGTGAATATTTTTAGCCTTTAGTTCTCTCAGTGAACTGAGAACCACCCTGCAGAATTACTCATAATATGATAAGTTTTTTTTTCTTTCACTGCCTCACAAACTGCTTCTTGGAAAATGACTTTTCTGTATAAATTCCTGTTTTTTCTCAGTGTCTTATATTTTTTAGATTTCCTACCAAAGAGAATCCAGGGAGGCCCCTGCTACCACTCAGACACTCCATGCCCACTGTGGCAAATGAGTGCCTGTTTTTCTCCTCAGAGCATTCTACTGTAGTAGAATTGTATTCTGCCAGCTTTTTCTGAGATCCACAGCTACATGCATGCTCCACATCTTCCCACTTCCCTGTTGCCAATTGGGCACCTTTTCCTCTAATTTTGTCGTTCTGAGTTTCAAAAGTCTGTTAATTTAATAAAAAAAGAGTTAGCGTGTCTGAGTTTTGTTCCGCTGTTGCATTTGTTGCATTTGGGTGATTTCTTGAGATGAGGGAAATGTCCAACGCTATCCTGTCATTTTAAACCAGACCTTAATTGCTTCACAGGCTTTTGGCTAAAATCAAGTATAATAGCTGTTCTTATCAGTTTAAAACCAGACTTGAGTGGCTTTTCAAAATTCTATAGCCAGTTGTATTTTTTATTGTTAATTAGTTAATTAATTATTTGTTCATATCCTTGACCTTTTTATTTTACTTATAGGAGTGTTTCTTTAGTAATCATCAAAACAAATTGAAAGTTAATAAAATATTTTTTCAAAGAAGGATTGGCAGTGACCACAGTGTTAGTAGCAAAGTCACAGTTGATAGGAAGATACAGCTTTTAGTGTAATGGGACTTTCTTGACTCTTCCTATTAGAGTCTATTGCCCAAGAGGTCCTCTTTGGTAAGAACTCACTAGGCTCATTCTTGGGCCTAGCTCATCATCTTGTTATTTTAGGTGCCATTAAAGAAGGATAATAAGAGAATGAGGAATGGGAAAGGTAAACTTATCTTAGTGACCTTGAAAATTCTTTTATAGCACCTGTTTTCTTCTTTTTGCTTTGCTGTCTTCCCATCATCAACAGAACTGTCAAAAGACACTTGCTTTGTCATAAGAATTTTGAGAAAATAATTGAATAAAAATTTGTTTTACTTTGTAATGATGAAGCTTAGATACACTCAGAGTTATAGCTTATCTCTTTTTCAACGTATAGAAAAGGCAAAGCAAGAAATGTCAAAATAAAAAGTTACCCCTGATTATATGTGCACAGATATCAATGAGCTGATGTGTATATGAAATTATATCACTTCCCCCCCTCATTTATAACTTCTAAGACATTTGGGCTAAAAATAAATCTAATCATTGACCTCTACAAGAAGTTAAGACATATTAAAAATTGCTTTGCACCTCTATGTTCCGCATTCTTCAAGCTAACATGGAATTGGATACAACTTTCCAGTTGATCAGTATAAATTAGGGAGAAGGCATCATTTAAATATTGTGGATTATCTAAAGCTCCCTGACTCTTATTACCTCAGATAGATTACAAGACAGGACTAGTACAGAACTGTTATTTTTCTCTCCTACCAAAACACCATCAGTCATTGAAGTATTTATGCTTAAACAGAAAAGCACAATTGTGTAACTTTATCATCTAAAGATCTTGAAAACAGATGGTAGACAATATTATCAATCACCTCCAGTCAGTGGGAGGAGTATGGGGAAAGAAGAATAGGATAGAGTGAAAATCTTCAAAAGCTTATTAATAAACAAACAGTTAGATTAATAACATTACTTCTGTCCTAGAATGTTTGTTCTAGATACGAGTGCCTTGTTTACATATGGTTAACACATCATTAAAAGACATTCTATAATCTAAACTACTGCAAATCCTGCCTGCTTGACTAACAGTGCCAATCATTAATTGATTTTGCAGTAGTTAGATTTTCTTCTTATAATTTCACAATCAGTTTGGCAAAAATTGGAAAGATGTAATGAAAAGCAGAGAAAGATATTCCCAAAATTACATAAAAATGCATTTGGAAGTTAGCTTGGGTTATTCAAGATAAAAAGCCTCAGAAAAATTAGCCCTTGTATTATGAAAAACACTTGGAAAATATTTTTGAAATGTTAGTGACAACTCGTTCTTCATGAAGAAAATTAATCACAGTATTGATGGAGCAGAAAACACAAGGGAATTTTCAATGAAATGTTTTCCTTCTTTTTCACTGATGCAATATTTGAAATGGGAGCACAGGGCATATTTCTAAGCAAACTAGTTGTCAGCAAGTGTGGCTCTTTTCAGTAAATCACCTGTGGTCCTATGAACAAATTGTAGACATCAAATTAAAAGACATGAATTCAGTGTCTGTTTCCAATTGAATTGTGGTCTTTGTGATTGATTAAATAATGTATCGGTCTTTACATGTTCTTTATTCTCCATTCAAAGCATTCTAATGAGAATGAAACATTGTTTAGGAACTGTTAGGACATTACCATACTTTGTAAATCATCAGACTTTGTAAAGTAATTACCTCTTTATCGCCTTAGTAGGGAAGTCTGCATCCAATTAACAAATGGTAAAACTTGGTCTTGATCGCTGATGAAACTAAGCAACGAGTCAGAGATCTGTTGTTCTGTGGATGGGGCTCAGTGTGTTCTTCCTCTCTTCCAACAACCACTTATTTCCAAGAAAGAGGTAAAAATCTTTGTTGGAGTCACATGGAGTCCAGATCAGAGCTGGAAGCAAAGCCCACACCTCCCTTCCCCACCCAGGGGCTACCTGTTAGTCATATTATCTGCTAAAGCTCTCTGCTCTTTAACTTGGTAGCATGGGGAAATTGTTCCAGTTATCACAGCTGGAAAAAAGCAACCCATTGCTATGTGATAGGCTGTTGGTCAAGCAGAGTCTAAAGGCTGAACAAGGCAATGATTTCTATCCAAAGGTAAAATGACCTGTTGGCCGTGTCTAATGAATTCCCTCCCTCTATCATAGGCAATTTACAGTAAGGGTTCCCCTTGGTCTGCTGGGCTTATAGGACAGTTAATCTCTATGGGACTGAGTTCCAGAATTAGATATTCTGGTTCAGGGAATGGTCCTCAGGGACAAAACTCATGCAGAAGGACTGAAAGAAGCCTTGGTTACAGAAGCAACACAACTAAGAGCACTTAAGCAAATACTACTTAGAAATTGAGCAAAATTCCTACTAGTCATGCTACTGATGTCTGATATATCAAAATCTAATATAACAAAAATGGTGGGTGCTTCAAAATCACCCATTAGAATAGCATAAGGGAATTTCTTATGCCTTCCTTTGAGCTGTTTTCATGACCCTTTCTCTGATGTCCACTAGTACATGGCAAATCATTTCAATGTGTGGAAAATGAAGTAAATGAATATTCAAATTGGCTATTTCAGCTATGGCAGTGAGTTAAAACCAAGGTGTATAACTCCAAATCAAAAATTTTCCTTAGTCTTTCAGCTCTATGTTTTCCTTTGTGCCAGTAATATACATCCTTCAAGAACAAGAAGAAAACCAGATTTATACCCTTCTTCCTACAGTAACCATTTCTGCCTTTCTCTTGCACTTTCACATTTTCTTTCTTCCCTTTTCACCTCTTTCTCATCCATTCTCTCCATTCATTTATTCAACAAATATTTATGGAGTCTCAGATAATATTCTAAGTGCTTAGTGTTCATCATCAGTCAAAACAGACGAGAACCCTTGCCTTCACAGAGTTCGTATTGCCCTTTTCCCTGTGTGTTTAATTAGCAGTGCTGGAATAGTTCAGAGACTCATAGAAACACCTATTCTGCTGCTTTGGTCCTCAGGCACGATCCCTCTTCCATGGCACCTGTGTTTTCTCTGCATGGGGAGAACAGGAGAGCTAGACACATGCATTGCACAATATAGGGACATTGATAAAAAAAAATTCTCAATCCCATGAAAGAACAGCACAAACTAAACCCAAGTTCAGCATCATAGCTCATGTAGCCATTCTGTCCCTCTAGATCTGAGGAAAAGCCAGGTTGGTATGACTCTGGCATTCTGAAAAGAGGGGAGAATTCAGTGTCACATAGACCTGGGCTACACTCCAGTTCTGTGGCCTGGGGTAGGTCCTATAAACTCTTTGGGGCTCAGTTTTTTCAACTCTTATATGAATTTGACATCATTTACTTTGTGCATTCTATCATTATTTTATTAATTAATTCATTCAACAAATATGTGAATGATTCTATACTATGTGATCTATGAAGCCCATTTGAGCACCTATTGTGTACATTTGGGCACTGCTCTAAATGCTAGGCATATAACAATGAAGAAAAGATATAAAAATGTTTGCCCTTATGGAGTTTACACGAAGAGAATATTGTCAATTACTCTGGAAAAAGTGGATTCACTTTATGTTCCTGTAACAAACACTGAAGGAAAATGCTGGTTTGAAATCTTCTTAAAGTAACATCAGAAATTAATATGCACCTACCATATACGACCTCATTATGTTCTACTTTGACTTGCTGTGCAGATGCACTCAGCCCTGCCAAATGCAGCAGGCAAAAGATCTTTAGTTAGTGATGTTTTCCATTAAACCATGGAGAAAATCATCTAGTAGTTCTCAGAGAAGAGGCCTTGTAGGTGTGAATGAAAGCAGAGAAAGTACCAATTAGTTAATAAGTACCAATGGTTCCTGCTGGGAATTCAGCAAAGCCAATAATTTGATAGAGAAACAGGCCTAGGGAAGACCGCCACGGGATATCATCCTCCGCAGGCCCTTCTTTTACTACCTGATTGTTCCAACTTATCTTTTAAGTTTATTCTCATGGAAACCAAAACTGTGCCCACTGGATTACTGGCTGTGAAATGAACGAATGTCCATCGCTATTAGATCAGCCAGGCCATTGAGAAGGTCTTGACACTTTCCCCTGACATGATTCTGAGATAGATGAACATCACCATGCTTTCTTGACCATTGAGTCACATAGAAATGGAATTAGTCTGAAAAGATTCACTTTTCAGAAGTTCATTTTAGTTTTACTACCAGAATTTTTCTAGAATTTTTTTCTAGTTCCAAAGTACACATATGTAAGTTACCTTTTCTTTTTTAAAAATGAATTGTCTGGCTATGATCCACTTTAAATCCCCTTTGGAAGTAGAAAAGGTGTGTAAATAAATAAGAAATTATTGCTACTTTTGTCTATGTATTAGGGATTTATGTAGGATTTATATAAATCTTAAGAATAGTGAAAAATGATTCCATGCTATATAATCTACGAAGCCCAATTGTTGCCTAAGATGTAATATGCTATGAGACCCTGCGGATTTGAATGCATAGCATTCATCATATGTTCTTGTACAATCACTTATTCTCCTACTTTATCATGTCTCTTTATTTTCTCTCCCCAAGTAATATTCTCTCTTGATCTCTGAGGACTTAATATCTCCATAAAGGCAATAATTTTTTTTTTTCTGCTTTGTTCGCTGCTATGTCTCCAAAGCCTCACAATAATGTCCATTATTTAACAAATGCTCAATATTTATTGACTGTTGAATGAGTTTAGGTTTATAATTTTAGATGATGACAGCTAATATATATCTAGCAGCTAGTATGTGCCAAACACTCTTTTAAGCACTTTACATATATTAATTTCTTTAATTCTCAAAATGACCCTCAGAGGCACAGAGAGAATACAAATTTGTCCAAGTTTAGTGGCAGAAGCAGAATTTGAACTCAGGCAGTTGGACCCTGAGTAATTAACTACTGCAGTATTACTACTCACTAGGATGGTGTAGATGGTAGAGCAAATATGTTTCCTTTAATTTTTAATATTAATTTTTAATTTTAAGTTTTTAAGTCATTTTGTTATAATGGAATTAATTTTAATATACATTTATTTATATATTGAATATATATTACAAATGTATGTTTCAAAATTCAAAAGGTACAAAGAAGTATAAAAGAAGTCTCCTCTTCACTCCTCCCCTTGAGCCAACCATTCTTCCTTCCTGGAGGCGGCCAAGAGCTTGCTTCAGGGCTAATTCTGGCCCTGTACTCTCCAGACACGTAACTTCAGGCAGAATATTTAATCTTTCTGTGCCTTGGCCCTCTGGTCTAAAAAATAAGGATAATAAAACATCTCTCTCACAGAGTTTTTATGAGGATTAAATGAATTAATATTTGCAAAATACTAAAAATAGTATGTGTCACAAAATAGGTGTCAATAAATATTTACTGTTATTAGTTTTGTGCATGCTTCCAGATATTTTATTTAACATATATACATATATGTATAGGCACACACACAATATACATACTCCTTTCCCTCTCTCCCCCACTTTTTTTTAACAAATAGTATTCTGTACCTTGCTTTTCTCACATCACAATCTTAAATTTTTAATTAAAAAATAAGCCCACAAATACATTTTCTTTTGGTGTAACCCATTATCAGCCTTTCCAATGTCTCTTCTTTGCTTGAGAAAGGTAAGTATGGTTTTCTACCATTTCTCATTTTTGTGATAGAAATCAATGAGGAATAGCCATTCTGGGGGCAATATGAGGTGGGCAGGCACTGACAATGCCAGTTAGTGAAGAATGAGTGATAGTACAGATTCTGACCTTTGGAAACTGGTTTGGATCTCTGATCTGGGTGGCCGTGGCAGCACAGAGAATCTCTGTATGGAGCAGTTGGGTGGTAGCAGAGAACTGGCTCGAAGGTGGAGCTGGGGGATTCGTCTTAAAGCTGCACTAGCATAGCAAACATGGCGTTTTCACCTAGTTTTAATACATATCAAAGTGGGGGTGTTTGCTGATGGAAACTGTGGGGGCAAGGCACTACACTCTCCTGCCTCCCCTTTCCACCAAGACATTCCTTGGCCCTACCCCTGCCTGATCACTTTCACCCTTGGCTCTACTATTTGGAAAAACAAAACAAAACAATAAAACAACAAAAAAATCAGAGAAACAGAAGACTGATTTGCCTGCCAGGCCCCGCCTACAGAAGAGGAGCTGCAGCTTTGGATGAGTTGAGAGAGCATTACAGCCCCAGGGAGTGAGCTACAAAGAGAGGGAGGAATTCATTTTAATTGTGATTGACTCTTTATAGCAAGGGTAATTGATCCTAAAACAGGTAAAGGAAGTGCTCTGGGGAGTGGGAGAGTCCAGACACTGGCTGTTGACCAAATACCCTCTAAGCTGTTTTCTGTGGCACAGGGACTCAGGATTACAGAGGCGCCCTGTTCCAGGGAACAGAGAGATTCTAGCTGCCAGCAGAGAGCACCACATGCATTAGAATGGTGAGGCCTGCCAGCTCCTTCAGGAGGAGGAGTGAGGGTGCTGGTAGGTGGGAACAGGAACCCACAATCATGGCTGCATTTGCACTCTCTCAGACTCTGCCTTTGTCTTTGGGAGAGAAGGAAAGTCTCAGAAATAGAGCAGAATTGCTTTTGTCTCTGAGCTAAGGTAAGGGGATCCTGCAATCCATGAAGATTTTAGGCTAGGAACACTCGGTCTCTCCACTCCAGTTTGAATGGCTTTTAGGTCTCAAGTTATCCAAGAATGTCAGGGAAAGTTTGCAGCTACACACTGACTCTCTGGTAAGGACCTTCAGAGAGACTGTGTCATATGACATGCTACATCGGTAACATGAAGGCCACAGGGTAACCCCGGATCTCTAATTCCCAGCCCCTCAGTCCTTTGAGGAGCTTCTTGGTCAAAGAGCCTTCATCCCAGACTCAGCCTTGTTGAACTTTTCCCAGCTCAGCACTGACAGCCTTGAAGTGCAACAGCAAGTCCCAGGGAAGGGCAGTGTCACCTCCAGGGGCTGCTGCTTCACTGGCTCTGTGTGCAGGGAGCTTTCTTGCCATGGAATGCAGACACTCCACGCTCTCCTAGCTGCTGTAGCTGCTCTGAATCAACGGGCTCCCCCACTCTTGGGGATCGAAACTACACAGTTTCACTCTGTCCTGTTGGGTTGTCAGCTGGCTTTCAGCATTTTCTTGTCCCCACAAAAACCTCAACATGGATCCCTTGCACAGATGGTATACAATAGGGGCTTTCATTCCTGCTTTGGCACCTGCAACCCTGAGTTAACAGTGCCATGGAGCAGAGAAAGCACTTAGCAAAGAGTGTGGTGCCAAGGACCGCACTCCATGCAGCAGCTGAGCAGAGGCAGGTAGCACGGCTATCTGTGCTCACAGGGAAGAGCGGGGGATGAATCATGGGAGAGCCCTCCCTGCTGCTACCCTGAGTATTCTGGATGCCAACTGCACGCGCCTTGTGTCAGGCACAGTGACACCCACTGTTTACCCTTAACATAGTCAAGGCTTCAGGGGGAAAACAAACCACAGAACCAAATGTACCAGTCAGGGTTCTTGGTTACAGGCCTGAATCCACCCTTCATCAGAAGGCTGGCTGTCTTTCTCAGGTACTAGCTGTAGGACCTGTACGCTGGTTACTTGACCATTCTGTGCTTCACATGAAGGGTAAAAAATTATAGTAGGTTTCCCTCATAATGATTAAAGAATGGAGTACATGTGAAATAATTTGAGCAGTGCCTGACTCACATTAAGCATTCTGTAGATGTTAACTATCATCCTCATCACCATCACCATCATCGTCATCAAATAGTTTGTCCCGATCAGGAGGCCATGGGAGCATGTTCAGAAAATGGGGAGGTACCCAGGGAGGCTGAGTAGCAGGACCCATGCAAAGTTTATGATGCAGAAACAGCCTGATTAGGATGCTCCTGTTACCACTGCCACGACTGACGCTAGACACCACTGTCCTCACAGCCGGGCACTTCCACAGCCACCACTGAACAGTGCTGCAGTGAAATCAATTATCAATTCATTTTTCTCTACTTGCTCCATATTCAAAGTCCTGTATGGAACCAAATAATTGCCAAAGCCCAGTTTACCTGTCTGAGACCTATACTGTCAGGGTTGGGCAGAAATTCCATCTGGTCTTTCTGTTTTCTGTACTGGGAAGTTAAGTTGTGCTCTGTCTCCTATCAAGGCACACACCACAGGGGATTTCTCCATGGTAGGGAGGATAGCACCAACCCCCCAAAATTTAAAATTGACAAGTTTCCATACAAAATGAGAGTACTGTAATAGCAGTATGAAGCTAGGGCCATAGCAGTCACTACGTCTTCCTGAGGGAGTCAAGAGCTCCTTCCTAAGCCTGGTCTTCTTCAAGGCCCCCTGGCTCAGGTGATGTGACCCCTTCATGCACTTAGTTGCACAAGCTGGAACCCCAAGTATCATTCTTGACACCTGCCTCTCCCTCACCCCACATATGCAATCCATCATGCATTACCCTTTCAATTTTGCTGCCTAAACATCACTTAAATCCTCCACTTTCCTTCTTCCTAATCCAAGCAAGCACCATTATGCTCTTAGACCATGACACTGACCTCATCACAGATCTCCCTGCATTGACTCTGGCCTCTCTCGAGTCTATTCTCCCCCAGCAACCACAGTGATCTTTTCAAAATGCAAATCTGAGCATCCATTATACTTTCAGTTTTATGGTTTTACAAATCTCAGGCTAAACACAAAACTCACTAACATGTTCACATGGTCCTGCCTGGTTTGGATTCTAAACCCTCCAAATGTAAGTGCCCTAGGCTCTCGCTTACTCCCTGCACTCCAGGCACAGTGCTCTTCTTCCAGTACTTATTATTCACATGCTACCTCTTGTCACAGAGCCTTTTCCCATCCGGGACACTTTCATCCCCTCTTCTCCAGTTTATCTTTATCCTAACTTGGTGCTCAGATCAGATGTTACTTCCTCATGTGAGCCTTCTCTGACCTCCCTGACTGCGAGAAATCCTCTTCTCACAGATTCTCGCAGCATCCTTCATCTTTCCAACACAGGCATTCATCACAATTGTGCCATTTGTTATTTATGTGATTACTTGAAAGTAGAGACTGTGTCAGACCGTGGCCTGGCATCTCCCGTTTGTTGAGTGAGTGGGTGAATGAATGAATGAATGAATGAAAAATGGCTTCTTATTGGAGGTAAATTTACCCTTGGTCTTGAGGAACAACTGAGAATTTGTTGCATGAACAGAAGGGGCAAAAGCATTCCAGGAGCAGAAATAGGGGATTCAGAAGTCCCAAGACATACGTGGGAAAGGTGTGTTTGGGGAAAGTTTAGCATGGCTGTTGTGCAGAGTGAGGGATGAGAGAGGGACAGCGGGGAGAAGAAAGCAGGCTATGGGGCTGGTGACGATGGGACCCAGTGCAAAGGACCTTGAATGCGTGCTAAGGGGTTGATACCTGCTTTTCTTTGTGGTAGTGGAGAGAATGTGTATGGCTGAGTAGAGGAAAGTTATAATCAGAAATGGAGAATGAAGAGTGGTTGAGGCAAGGACCTTTCAGTATTTAAAACTTTTAATATCAAGTTAGCAACTATTTCTACTTCTACAGCAAAGTTCTAGTCGCTCATTGAGGCATTAAAGGAGGTTTCCATTTCAAAATGGCTAAAATAATGTTGAAATATCTGTTTCAAGTGAGTACAATCTTGACTATCAGGTTTTTTTAATTACCTACCTTAGATAATTGTCTCCCAAAAGATTGCTACTTGTATTTCAGGAAATAGATGTCACGTGACCAGCCGGAAAAAATTGGTACATATAGCAGGATCAAGCCATAGAGTGCCTCTCATCTCAGCCCATGGCAAGCTTTTCCTATTAGCTTGATGAGAATAGCTATAGTGAGATTTACTTCTACTCAGTTCCTAAAATACAACATGGCTTCTCAAATGTTTTGGTTTCAGGGCTCGCTCCTTTACATTCTGAAAGATTATTGAGGGCTTCAAAAACCTTCTGTGTATGTAGGTTATGGCTGTGGATATTTACCATGCTAGAAATTAAAACTTAAAGTTTAAAAAATATTTATTAATTTATCTTAAAATAACAATAATAAACCCATATTATCTCAACACAACATATTTCATGAAAACCATATTTTCTAAAACAAAATCTGATCAGAAGGCAGCTGGATTCTCATATCACTTTCTGTATTTAATCTGTTGTGATAGTTTGGTTTGGTTGAAACATTTGAATAAAATACTTTCTCATGCAGATATGTAGTTGGAAGGAGAGGAATGTTTTAATGATTTTTTTTCAGATAATCTTGACACTATGTCACAACTTGACAAGTAATAATTTCCTTTTTCTTATTTATTTATTTATTTTTAATTTCAGCATATTACGGGGGTACAAATGTTTAGGTTACATATATTGCCTTTGTCCCACCCAAGTCAGAGCTTCAAGTGTGTCCATCCCCCAGACGGTGCACACTGCACCCATTAGGTGTGAATATACCTATCTCCTCCTCCCCTTCCCACCTGCCCAACACCCAATGAATGTTACTACTAAATGTACACATAAGTGTTTGCCACTTAATATCAATTTGATGGTGAGTACATGTGGTGCTTGTTTTTCCATTCTTGTGATAGATACTTCACTTAGTAGAATGGGTTCCACTTCTATCCAGGATAATACAAGAAGTGCTAGATCACCATTGTTTTTTGTGGCTGAGTAGAATTCCATAGCATACATATACCACATTTATTAGTGTACTCATGTATTGATGGGCACTTGAGTTTTTTCCACATCTTTGCAATTGTGAATGGTGCTGCTATAAACATTAGAGTGTAGATGTCTTTTTTATACAATGACTTTTTTTCATTTGGGTAGATGCCCAGTAATGAGATTGCTGGATCAAATGGTAGTTCTACTTTTACTTCTTTGGGTATCTCCATATTACTTTCCATAGAGGTTATACTAGTTTGCAGTTCCACCAGAAGAATTTTTAATCTGACAACATTATCTAACAGATTTTACAGACTGGAGATGGACAACCAAATTGGAGGTGGAAGGCAATGGAAGAGTCTAGGCAAGAAGTATAAAAGCCTAAACCAAGGTGTGATGCTAGTTACAGACATAAGTTTTAAAAATCTAATTTTAATTGAAATTTTAAATTCTATCATTGGCAACAAATTCCATTCAATCGTTTTTGTTGAAATGACAGGCTGACTGTTAATTTTGACAAAATATCTGCCAAATATCCAAGCATGAATAACTGTGATTTGTCATTCATTCAATAAAAATGATGTTCCATTAAAAAATATCTAATGTAGCTTGGAATTCAAATAAATGTATACATGGTTTCTTTTTGAAACAACCGTGATACTTCGATGTACAGAAGTGCTTTACATGTTACTCGCCATTTTGTCATGAAGAATAGTAAAAAAAGGAATACTTAAAGATCAAAATTCAATGAAATTAATCATTTCTTCCTGCTTCATAGGACACCTTTAAATGAAAGCAGCATGATTTTCTATTGCAAGCATGTGGCAGTGAAGAATACAATGACTACTCGTATGGTTTGGTGCCACTGCCTTGACTTCTGCTTAGGCACCTGCAGTTTTACACACTATTTCTTTGGTACAGTTGGTGGAGATGTCAACAGAGATACAAAAGCAAATAATATGTAAGTATTATTATGAAAAGAGTTTGAACCTCATGAACAACTCAGAGGGATCTTGGGATACCCAGGGGACTGAGGATAACACTTTGAGGACCACTAAAATAGAAATTAATCTAGGGAACTATTGGTTTGCTTAAAATGGAATAATGGGGCTCATGCCATAGCCAAATCCAATTTGTAATTTTACTAAGTTCAAAGTCCACCTTTACATGTTTTCATGCTATCACTAAAGGAAATGATAAAGGAGTCAAATTTTCTTAAAACAGCATTTTGGTTACTCATCAGTTTGGGTTATTACAAAGACTACCTATTACTAGAAAGAACAGAAATCATTTATCCCAAGTCTATGGTTGTTGTCACCAAATGATCCATTTAGTGACTCAGCAATCAATGCCAGTCAATGAATAACAATGGGTAAGCAATTTTGCAAACTTGTGCTAGGTGTCATTTTGATAAATAGCTTTGCAGAAGACCAGAGCTGAATAGGAAAGTAGGGGTTGAAGTAATATTTCAAACAACAAGAAGATGATTTTTCCCTAGTGATTCACTTCATAACATGTGTTTATCCTGACAGAGCAGGGAAATCCCCGAGTTTTTGCTTATCATTTTATCAAACTGACATGTGAAGAAGTCAGACCTAGGCCTTTCAAAGGAATTGCCCAGCCCATGCTGAAAGCTATAGCAAAAAGTCAGCTGATTCATCCCAGGCATTTTTGAGCTGGCCAGCAAGCAGAGGCAGGAGCAGAGCATGTCAAAGGCCATTTGAGCATGATCCTGCCAACTGGGCAGGCACAAGCCATGTTGACTCTAGTGGTTTCTCCAATGCATGTTGGAACAAGGACTTGATTCTCAGTTTCCCACACTGGATGGGTTTCTCTGAGTTATGCCCATTGCATGAGTGTAATGAGGTTGTCTGATTCGTCCATAGTTGCAAAAAAAGGAAAGGAAGTATTTTTCTATTTCAATGGTATAAGAGCATAAAAACCATGCGTTGGTCCTGTATCCCTAGTGGATAATCAGTAGCAAAGCATAAGTGTAAGTTGTCCTGTAGACAGGAGCATTTGATATTCATTATTATTTTTTCAGAATCATCTCATTTGTCTTTATGTTTGAGGTTGTAGATGTGCAGGCATGAGCGGCTGAGGCTAGGTTCTTGAGTGCTTTCTTTTACCTATTTCTCATGTAGCTACAACCCTCTGGGCTCTCTACTGAATAGACATGTCCCGGAAAGTCAAACTATTCAGTCAGACTGGCACCATGTGAGCCAGTGATTTTCCAAAGACCTATAGAAAGGCCCACTCATTAGCCTGGCATAGGTCCCACCCCAGGCCTTGCCCACCGCTGTGACTGCACGCCCCTTCACTTCCTCGTGTGTGCCACAGGCCTCACATACACGGAGGCACCTGTAGTGTCCTGGTAGAGGTGGTTAAGTCCTGGCAAAAATCAGGAAGCGGGTCTCACGGGCATCGCAGACGGATTAGGAGTGCTAACCCCCATCTCTTTTCACTTTCCCTTTCAGATCTGTCTCTCTTCATTTACAGAATTAAACTATCTTTCTTCACTTCCCCCCACCTCACTTATACATTTCACTGGTCAATATATACCCTCTCGTGATATAAAAAATAATTGCAGTTATCTCATTGATAGACACGTAGATCTATCATACCAAAAGTCTTTACATACAGCTGGCTATCGAAAATATTTTTCCTTAATTCTCTCCATACCATAATCAAGACAGTTGTGGGCTGGGGGAGGGCAGGCAGGCAGGAGGGGAGTGGGCTTGCCTTCCAGGCAGTCAGAGGGTTGCTTTGCCATCAGGAGTCCCAGCTCTGACTCCAGGCAGCTCTTCCACAGTCTCTCCTCTCTGGCTTCCTCTCTCTGATCCCCTCCTGGCCAGGCTTGTGGGGTGGGCCTGTTCAGATCCAAAGAAGCACTAAGTAAAGGTCAGTTGATGCAGCCTGTCCTAATGATTGCAATTGTGACTTTGATTTTCCTTTTAAACCATGAAAGCACTGAATGCTACAGGTGGAAGGGACTCTAGAGGGGTTTTTTTTTTTTTTTTGAGAGGAGGAGGAGAAAACTGAGCCCCTGAGAAGGGAATTGAATAGCTTAACTACAAGTTCTCCCTAGCCGGAGAGGCAGAGTAGACCAGAAAAGTAAGAGAAGAGGCCCGTATCCTAATGAGCAGCCCATACACCTTTGGCTGCCTGTGCCTCTTTCGAACACAAGGAAAAAACGTGAGAAAGCCGCCTCTACGCTACTTTTCTTCAAAGCTGCCCAAACGCTAATATTTTAGTCAATAAGAAGCAGTACCTATATTCTCACTCCAATTTTCCCGTTCATTGAGTAAATAGTCTAAATTATGAGGATATTCACTTATTCATAAGATTGAATAAACTTTTTTTTTTTTTTTTTAGTATAAAGAACATGGCTCACAAACATTTGTTTGCTTCCCAAACTGACCTACATTCCAACATGCTTATCTTCAGTGGGCTAAGAAACCAGGAAACTTTATTAAAATATATGAATACAGCTACATAAATATCTTTTCCCCCGTGGTAGCTCAAAGACAGCGCTTCCACCTAAATCTCAGACTCCCCAGGTTTCAGCCATCCTATCTGCACACCACACTGGCATTGATTTTAACCATGTTTTACCAAGGGCATTAACATTACTTCTCTCTTCTCTTTTCTATTTCTGTTTTAATGGACGCGAGCATCATATCCAGATAAAGGTCTCCAGGGATATGCACTAGAGAAAATGTGGAAGACTTTGAGGATATTTGACACCTTTAGTCTCTGTGCTGATGCCATCAAGCCTGCTTCCTGGTCTCTTCCAGGACCTGGCTCCCTAGGCAGGGAAACGTAAATTTTTAGAACCAGGATCACAGTGCTGGCTAATTAGCATTTCTGGTCACACATGTGTAGGCCGGACCGTTTTCTCCAACTCCCTGCTAGTTCCTTTAACCCAGTGTGAAAGAAGAGGGGGGTCGTGCAGCATCAGCTCCAGGCTGATCTGTGCATACGTCTTGAGAATGAAAGAGAAGAAATCCGCCCTCTCCCTGAGTGATAGAAATCTAAGACTTTATCCCAAGTTTGGATGTTCTTTTTGAACTGGGGTTGCTGGGAAGGCTACTCACCCCTGTGGTTATGTAAAGCCCTTTAGATAAAATCCAGTGGAAGCATATGCCTTTGCTAAAGGAGGAGAGACCCCTAAGTGGCATGGGAACCAGAAGCGGAGAGGGGTTATGTGGATAATTCATACAGGAAAAGCTCCAAATGCTACGTTTATAAGGGTTGTCACCACTTAGGCTAGGAAAATGTAGTTATCTCAAATCTGAATTTGACAGCAGTAGCATTACATCAGGCCAAAAAGGTCAAGAAAGTAAATGGGTGAAATTTGTCAGAAGTAAATGTTTGATAAAACCAGGTAGGCCTCTAAGAAAAAAGATAGTAGTTGAAATCCTTTTGTAAATGTAAATTTTATAATTTACTTTAAACTGTTTCGTACCTACACAGCTCTTGAGATATGCTATTCAATTTTAAGTGAACTGGTTACCTCATTTTTAGTGACTTAGTACAGAGATCTTAAATATTTAACCCCAATCTTGTTATAAATGCAAAACAGCTGGTTTCTTTTTCTCTAAAAAATTTTACTTTTTATTAAGCAAAACAATTCTGAGTACATTTTATAGCAAATTCTGATGATTAACCTCAACATTCTGTTTATTATATATAACCACGCAGAAAAAAATAGCATAAAACCAGGGTAATTTACTTAATTCATAAATTCTTTGTTATTTCCCATCGAGTGAATTTCACATCTGGAAAAGCTCATTGAAATTAGATAGTATGTCCAAGAAAAGATCATTTGAAGGAATTCCAAATATATGCTGCTTTTTTTTTGTTTTGCATTGTTGGTTGTAACTAACAGAGAACATTTGAACACAATAATATGTTAAGGAAAAAAAAAAAAGAAAAAAAAAAGGACATTCTGTGTTATAGTATCCTGGAGCTTGAAGGGACATCTGAAGTCTGCTGGGAATTACCCGTGCCTCAAGGTAGTGCTGTACCAAAACGATTCCAGAGAAGTAATTGTCTTAAATATTTAGGAAGGGACCTCTATGCTGCTATTGATCATGTGTCTTCATGACTTTTTTTACAGCCATGAAGGCTTCCTTTGTTCATAATCTATATCCTTCCTGTTAAGCCCATTTTTTTTTTCCTCTCTGAGCACAAAGCCACTAGACAAAGCCACAGACTCAGCAGTCTCCCACTGAGCTGATCTCCAAATTCCTCCAACTGTATAATGGTCACCAGAGAGGGATCTTGGTCATATTGCTTTGTGGGGAAGTTAGAATTCAAGTGGCAATAGTTTAGAAGGGAGGAGAAGGGTCAAAATAAAGAATTGAGAAAATTGACTTTCCTCGCCCACAGAAAGCATTTCATGACAATGTCACAGCACAAAATGAGTTAATATGTTGCGGGAGTTGATTACATGGAACTGAAGAGATGATTCCATTTGGCATCTTACTCGCAGCCTTTAGAAGAGACCAGTATTAGGGTCTGGTGCAGGGGAGGAGTTGTGTCCACTTTGCAGCAGGGATTGGAATGACTTATGACAGGGGCTGATCATTTTGCCTTCAGGTTTTTCCTGACCTCCCCATCTAAATAGGTTCCACCTTCACTCCACCATTGTTATTAACTAGAATAGCACTGTGTTCATTTTCTCTTTAGCATTTATCACAATCTGTAATTAATCTTTATAAAATTGGCTTGTCCCACCTTCACACTGAAATATTCTTCCACGAAGCCAAGAACCCTACCTGTTTAATCATTTTTAGACCTGTATCACAGGTAGTACGTATAGATAATAAATACATATAAATGAAAGAATAAATGTGTAAACAAATACTATCCTCAGGACCCAGATTTCCTCAACTCCACTGTCTTGGAAGACCTTATTCCCTAAACACCCATCCCTCTGTAGCAGAAGCCCCATGAATCATATCTGTCCGCACTGCCTTTCATCAGTGGATAACTTTGGACAGCATTCTCCTTTTAGTTCCCCTCTTTGTGTGCCCAGCCAGCCAATACCTATAGTTCACTTACTTGCAGTTTCTTGATGTTTAGCTTTGAGCACATCCACGGACTCAAGTTTCTGTTTGCAAAGCCAGACCACAAAAACTAAGCTAATTGAGACATTATGGCAGAAGAATTTTCCCTCAGGGCTGAGACTATAAGCTTCTCCAGTCTCATGGGATGAGGGGCCCATCTTTTCAGCCTACTCCTTTCCCTTCCCTCTGTACACAAATGAAGGAAAAATGGTCTGCTATGGAAGAGAGAAACAAAGGCTTGTGCAGACATTTGATTATCTTTTAAAGTGAAAGATGGACTAAAAACCACTAATGCCCTTCTGTTTAAGTGAATGATACAGGGAGAAAAAGCTAAAGTTGAAACCAGCAAGTCTTTTTTTCAGAAAGGCAAGCTGAAACTTTGGTAAGTAAAGTCTGCTATAGCTTATTATTAGAAAAGCACATGGGGAAAGTAAACAAAATAAAATTTGGAATCTAAGAGTTATCCATTGGTTAAGAATTTTTAGTATCATTTTCAGGCATTGACTTATGTGGTGCTTCTAATCTTCATATCTTTATTTGCAATTTGTAGGGCATGTGGTGGGATGGGGAGAAAAGGGGACCTAGCACACAGAGGGGCCTTAAAAAAAGCTTCGGTAAAGAATAGATAAGAAGTCAAGTAACGACAAGATTGTTTCAGTACCACTTATAGATAGCCTTGGAAAAATGATTTAACCTCTCAGAGTCTCAAAATCCTATTTTCTAAGATATTTTTCCCTGCCCAACTCAGAGGGTTGTGTAAAATCCAAATGACATAATGCATTTGGAAGACTTTATATACACTATAAAGCAGAATTAAATGTGAAGTATAATAATAACAGTAATATTTTGTAAGGAAATTATCATGAAATTTACCAAGTTCTTATTCGATAAGTATCTATCTAGATATATATACTACATATGGGATTTTACCCCCAATTTTTGGTATTTTGCAATTTAAAGACAGTAATACATTTCACCATAAAAATTTAAATGGGACAAAAGTAAGAAGAATTGAAAGGCCTTTACCTATTCCTCATTCCAAACACACTCTGAGGGATAAATCTAGTCTATAGTTTGATGTGCAATCGTACTGATTTCATACAGTATATATACATATGAACTATACATATTATTTTTATAAAAATGAAGTTATATAGATTGCTCCATATTTTAGGGACCAATAACCCATAGATATCCTTCTATCTCAGTACATATAGACCTGTCTATTGTTTTTAATGGCTTCATAGTATTCCATTGTCTCTCAATAATCATTCATAGTAGATGACTACAACAGTAAATTCATTATACCATTTTAATTTATGTTAATAGGATGGTGGTAGAAGTATTATTATTTTTAACAGGAGTGCTATATTCATGATTCATATTACCTAAATCCTTCAGTACCAGAGAAGATTCTGTAACTTCTCCCTTGTGGCTAGTCTCAGAGTAGAACAATTCTTCCTGTGTCTCACCTGAATATCTGCTGTTCAGACCTGTAAGAATGTTTACAAAATATGATTTGGCGAAGTTTCCTAAATAAAGTATTGAGCAGAACAGTCAGTCCTGATTCCACCTGATGGTGTGATATCAGGAAAAAGTCATTGAATTCCTCAGTATTGTACTTTTTGCTTTTTATATACCAGTGTTCCAGAGCTGCTCAGGGGGTTACTGTGAGACTCAAGGAGCCATTTGTCCCCTCCCTCTCTATGAGAGTGCACACTTGCTCACCTTGCCAACTCTAGAAGGTAGGCATTTTTAGCTCCAGTTTTTATAGATAGGAAGCTGAAGCTTAGATAAATTAAGACACTTGCCGAAAATCCTACTCCTCTTACATGGCAGTAGAGGGCTTTAAACCCAGATCTGCCAGCTCCAAATTCTTTATGCATTCCACTAAGGAAACCAAGTCCCCAACAGTCAGAGAATCAAGGTGGCCTTCATCTGGTGGTGGTTTCAGATGAAGATCCTGGAACCTTCCTGCTCCCCACCCCCAACCAGGGCCGGTGGCAGTGCTTCCTGTATATGGTTCCTGTCCTGCAATGACCCCAGAGTATATTCCTCAGTTTGACACAGGTTTAGGGTCTTCCAGGAGGAATCAGTGGGGTATTTACAAGTTTTGTCATGCTGTGGCCATTCTCATTCACACCAGGGTCAGGGAGGCCCTGGCATGTGAATTTGAGGAGTTCTGTGGAGCTTTGGTTCCTCATGGGGGCTTCGTTAAGCGCAGCAAAGGAGGCAAGGTCCTACTGCCAAGGTGTACCCTTCTGGGGCTACAGAATCGCAATCGAAGAGTCATGAGGGAATCCCTGGAGCCACAATGGTGGTATCAGAGGCAGTGTTTCGGATTAACTGAGATGAAGCTATTTCTTTAACTCCTCTCCAAAGACTTCCCGCCACTGAAGGCATGTTCCAGGTTTAAAGAGGTAGAAGGATTTCCAAGAGACAATCTGGCTGCTTGCGTGCCCCCCACAGGTCTGCTAACAAGGGCAGTAAGGGGTCTCCTTTGCCAGACATGCTGATGCTGCAAACCTAGTAACTGAGACAAACTGTTCTGTAAAATTCTGAGGAAGGTATGAAAAGGGTGGTCACCTAGTTCCTACCTGCCTTGAGGTGGCAAGAACACATGCTGACAGTAGCCCCCCAAGACAATTGTAGCACAAAGAATCCAAAAATGGCCAACAATGATCCTGGGTTATCCTTATGTTTGCAGATGACACCTCATACTGAGGACTCACTAGGGGTAAAATCATGCCCAAGGCTTCCAGGCTGTCACCTGACCTGCAGCCTTTGACACAGTGAGCATGAGACATTGTGACCCAGGTGTACCTGCTTGTGGCTGTCAGGGTCTGTTATCATGGGTGGTTAGGCTTCCAGGCCCCCAGGCAGTCCATGAGACATAGACTTACCTTGAACCACCCACGCATGCCTGACTCCTGCAAGCTGGCATGCTCTGACAGCCACTGGGCGCCTGGGCCACCAGGAGCTCCTGCTGCTGCTCCACCTCCTCAAACGCATCCATGGTGATAGAAATAATCTGCATGGGAATCCCACCCTGTTCACCCTCTAAATGTGTGTGCGTTGTCTCAAGAACATACATTCTCCAGAGCTTAACCAGCACAGGGCTGTGTTCTTATGTGTATCATTTGTTCATGCAACCACTCATTCATTCACCAACAAATATTTATTATATGCTCACCCTGAATGCAAAAGGCATTCGGTAGGAATTAGTGAAGCAAGTGGTTTGATTTGATTCAAAAATATATTTAGAGGACTTTGGTTTATGTTCCTATATTTGATTACCACCTTCTCCCACCACCATTCCCACATTAATCCTGACCAGTTGGTGATCTGGAGAACGTTCTCAATCTTCCAGGGTTTTACATTTCTAACCTCTAGAGAAGGAAGTGCCTCATAGCGTTGTTCTGGGGTTTACATAATGCTATCTGTGAAAGTGTTCATAAAATGTAACACAATATCCAAAAGTTTTTTTGTTAGTGGTACTAACAACCATGTGTCTGGTACTGGATTGCCCCCATTCATCCAATATTATATTTACAGAAAATAGAGATTTTATCAAAGAGGGTTACGCAAATCTCTGCACCATTTGCTGTATCTTTGGTCCGATATGGCTTTCAAAATATCAAAACAAGTGTAGGGAATATTGCTTCCATGACTGACTCCTCTTGCGGTCTTTTCACTTAGAAGAAAGAAAGATCTATCTTGATCAGTATGAGCTGACTTGTAGCTTTTCCTTACCTTCTCTTAGATTCCATCTCTATGAGCAAGAACCATTCATGAGCCAACCTGTGTGTGCTTAGTTTAGAATGTTGATTCTTGATGTTTTCTCTTACACGTCACCGTGAGACTCAGCCCTCAGGAATATTCTTCTGACACATCAGTAAACAATTCTGAGTGTGATAAATTGGTATTGTTTGGTCCCCTTTCTTTTAAACCTATCTCAATGGTCTGAAACATTTTTATGAGCTGTCTACTTATACTCGTGATAGTAAATAAAAATAAATAAATCTCCTTGTCAAAGAAAAAAAATATTTTATTGTCACAATGTAAGGGTTGCCTTTATAGTTCACTTTATTTATTGTCAAAAAGAAGAGGTTGGGCCAATTTATAAAACCAAAATTATTTTTCCTAGATGTACCCAAATTTAATTGATGTAAATTGATATCTAGCAATTTCATATAACATTTAACAACTTGGACAATTTTGCAGAACGTCACTTAAAATTGGAATTATCTAGAAAGGCTCCAGAGGGAATGGCATTTATCTATGACACAGATTTTGTATATGATCCTGTCCCCTTTTTTGCTTTGGATTCTAGTTGAGATTTCAATGTTAATTTAACAACTTTATGGGACCCTGTGATAGATATGTTCTTTTAGCTCTTCTGGATCCACTGCCCACCCTTTTCTATTCTTTCTCTGTGTGGATAATATCAGTGGCTCTCGTTCCCTTTGACCTCCAATTCTCTTTGGTCAAGGAGATGGGAGAAAGGAAAGAGAGACAATTCAGGAGATGTAGTCCCCCAGTTCTTCTCCATGACGTCACCTGAGGCTGGTTGTGTCCCTCAACAGGTCTCTGTTCTTCTCAAGGCAGCTTGCTCTATAGGATTCTCTCTTCTGGGTTTCAGCAACCTCATCCTAGGTGTAAATTATTCCCTAAGATTCCCCTGCAATCCCACCTTTGTAAATAGTCCCTTTGCAAATAAATATTCTTTAAATTACCCTATTTTGAATGACTCATCCATTTTCTGTTAAGATTTTTATTGGAACAGAGCCACTAGTTCACATCTTTGTATCTTCTCTTTTATTCTTGCTCCAACTCTCTTCCTGTAAATTCTCTAACTCTGCTTCTTTTTTCTTTTTAAAATATCATCATCAAAATTTTGTTTCAGTATGACTTTTAAAGTGAGACATGATATAAACAAAAAAATTATTTATTATTTGAGACTTTTAAGACACTTCAAACTTTTGAATAATGAAGTAGAGATGAAATCAAGACAGAGGGAAAAGAAAAAAGGAAAGGAAAGGAAGAAAGAAAGAATCAAAAGAAGGAAGGAAGGAAGGAAGGAAGGAAGGAAGGAAAAGAAAGTCTCTCAGTGTAAATATATTCAATATTTTCATCATTACCACCACCAACAAAAAATATTTAATTGGCTTTTAATATAATTTAGGCTTTGGAATGCAATTTAAACCCACCGTTCTGTGGATACCTGAAAGCAATTCCTTGAAGTAAACAGTAATATTTCTCCATTTTACAGATGCAAAAAATGAAGCTTAGAAGGGCTAAGTTATTTATCCAAGGTCATATAACTAGCAGTAGGACAGGAATTTAACTGAATTAAGTTAAGTCTTTATATTGAGATAGAAATAATTATGGTTTCTCTACTTTTCCTATTATGAATTATAGCATTTCGTAAGCTAATCAGTAAAACAGATATAGACATTCTGGAGCACACTGTCAAATAAGTATCACTACTATAGTTTTAAACCCTTCTTACTAATCATGATCATTTTCCCTTTCAAAACCCCTGCATATTCTATTGGAATCAAAAGCTCTTCTTGGCCATTTGTGCTTAGCCTTTTGACCAGCTATCCAACTGACTGCTTCTGAGGTCTTATCTCTAAGCTGTCTACTTTTATTCCTTTTTGGTTCAATTATTGGTTATCTATTTTCTTTGTTAAGTTTTTCAACCCTTTCAAATGACAGTCTCTGACAACTCTAAGTAGAAGATAGGACTTTTCTATTTCATCAGCAGTAACAAAAGACAAAAAGAAATTTGCTTCTGGGAACATAGATGCTGACCAATCAGAAGCCAAAACACTTTTTTTAATTTTTTACCTTTTCTCCCTTTTCCCTTCTCATCAGAGTTCTCTCTTGTATTAATGTGAAGTAGAGATCTTGAGTTACCAGGAGTCCCACGCAGATGACCTCCTTGAGGAATACCTAACAAGCACTTCAGCTCCAAATGCACTTCATGGTGGAACACAGTTGACCGCAATTCTAACAAGGTTTTTGAACACGAATTTAAATGGCTTTTACTATAATTTTATTAAGATGATAGATGTAACACTGGAATTTTGATTTCTAACCATACAATTTCACTAGCAATACTCAAGAAGATTTTCCAAACATCTGCTTCTATTTATCTCTTTATTTTTCTCAGATTCCCTCGGAGCTCATTGGCTGACCTTGACATCACAGCCAAGCCCTAAATCAAAAGCATTTTATCACTCTCCATTTTTTTTTTCCAAAGAAGGTCTTGAGTTTTTATTAGCCAAGCAATAACAGATTCCATTTCCCGGGACTTCTTATCATTTGTTTAGCCACATCATAAATAACTAAAATTTTATGTTGACAAGGAAAGTTGTACTGTATGCTTTTTGAAGAAACATGGTTAACAAGTTGAATAGGACCTCTGGTTACTTTATATAACTTGGTTAATGCATCCCCTTTCTATGAGGATGGCAGAAAATCGGGCATATCTGCATTTAAATTATAAATTAAATTAATCAAAATTTGATCTTAAATTACACCAAGGGAACTGTCAAATTTGAAATGCAGTCTGATGTCCTTAAAAATAATAAGAATCTGATTACATGTATGGGAGGACATAAAATTCAGGGATCTCAGAAGGTTAACTGCAGAAAGTCACATCGCCCTTATGTAAGGATTCTCAAATTTGTCTTTCAAAGTGTTGCCCCCAAAGAAGTTCATTGATTTATCCAAGGTCACATACATGGATTTCTGCCTAAGTGAAACTTCTTCCTGTTTTGCTGGGCACCATGTCTGAGAACTGAGCGTCTGACTCATTCTTTTCTAAGCCTTAGAGGGACAAGGTTATGCAATTCTCCACAGGTATTTTGGCAGCTTCTTGGGACATTTGACTCAGGGCTCATCTCCCTTCCTCTCTTAGGAGAGAATACATGTGTTCTATCAGGGACATTAGACCACCAGAGAAGCTGGTACCCTCAGAGCAAGATAACAGCCTTATGGAATAAGAAAGCTACCACTCTGTGATCCAGCTTCAGATAACATTTATTGAGCACCTACTATGCATCAAGCACTGTGCAAGCTGCTCCCACAGGGACTGTCTCCCTTGGGCCATGAGGTTTATATACCTGATCAAACTCTACCACTAATTAGCCCTGAGACCTTGGACCAAACTTTGAGTCTGTTTTCTTTCTGCAAAACTGGAGAAAAGTTACCTGCCCTTCTTATCTACTAGAATTGTCATGTGGGTCAAATGAATGAATGAATGTTTTTGTAAAAAACTAATGAATGTTTTTGTAAAAATATTTTTATAAAGAACACTTTATAAAAAAGTTGAAATCTAATATGCATACAGAACAATCACATAATTATAAATGTACAGTTTGATACATTTCACAAACTAAGCACACAGGCATAACCAGTACATAGTTCAAGGAACAGAACATTACCCTAAGAGCCCCATCTGGCTCCCTAATGGCTGCTACTCCCCCGCTCCAAAGGGTAATCTCCATTCTGACTTCTAACAGTCTGGATTTGTTCTGCCTGTTTTTGTATTGTACATAAATGGAGTCATATGCTCTTTTGTGTATAGCCTTTTTGCTTGGAATTATGTTTGTGGATTTCCTCCTTATTGTTAAGTGCTTTTGTAGGTTCTTCATTTTCATTGCTATCTGGATTTAGTTGTACCAATAGACAACATTTTATTTGTCCTTCCACTGTTGATGGGCATTTGGGTAGTTTCTAGTTTTATTCTATAACAATTATAAACATTCTAGTTATATGCCTTTAGCTGAACATATATACTCATTTCTGTTGGGTATATACTGTAAGTGGAACTGCTGGCTCCTGGGGCATATATGTGTTCAGCCTTAGGAGATACTGCCAGATGGCTTTCCCAACTGGCAATTCCAGTTTACCTGCCCAGGAGTAGTGCCTGAGAAATACCAAGATTTGATATTTTCATGTTGGCTTTTTCATTTTAGTTAAATAAATTAATTCTTAATATAACCAGATTATCATCATTTTGAATGACTGAATCATTTTTACCTCAGAGCTCACAATGTCAACACACTTTAAAATTTCATATTTCCATACTGTATGTCTGAAGAAATTTTATTATTTAATTTTGGTATATGCAGCATCTGTATCTATGGAAGTTAACTGAAGTTAGGGCCACTTGAATATAATATCCATACTTATACTATTACATAGAAATAGGGCACCCCAAGTTTGGCTGAATCTATATGCATTAAGATGTATCTATTTTCCACTGGTATTATGTCCTAGCAATAGTTATTTTATTTTATTTTTTTTGTCCCCAGATTTTTATTTCTTTTTTTAAGTTTTTTAACCTAAACATTTGTACCCTAGTAATATGCTGTAAAAAAATAAAAAAAAATTTTTTATGAAATTTGACTCATTTCTTTTTAATTTTTTTTATTTCAGCATATTATGGGGGTACAAATGTTTAGGTTATCTATATTGCCCTTTCCCCACCCAAGTCAGAGCTTCAAGCATGTCCATCTCCGAGACAGTGTGCACCACACCCATTAGGTGTGTGTATATATATACATATACCCATCCCCTCCTCGCCCCTCCCATCTGCCTGACACGGACGAATGTTATTACTATATGTACACTTAAGTGTTGATCAGTTAAAACCAATTTGATGGTGAGTACACGTAGTGCTTGTTTTTCCATTCTTGGGATACTTCACTTAAGAGACTGGGATTCAGCTCTATCCAGGATAATACAAGAGGTGCTATATCACCATTGCTTCTTGTGGCTGAGTAGTACTCCATGGTATACATACACCACATTTTATTAATCCACTCATGTATTGATGGGCCCTTGGGTTGTTTCCACATCTTTGCAGTTGTGAATTGTGCTGCTATAAACATTCTAGTGCAGGTGTCTTTTTTATAGAATGTCTTTTGTTCCTTTGGGTAGATGCCCAGTAATGGGATTGCTGGATCAAATCGTAGATCTACTTGTATCTCTTTGAGGTATCTCCATATTACTTTCCACAGAGGTTGTACTAGTTTGCAGTTCCGCCAGCAATGTATGAGTGTTCCTATCTCTCCACATCCATGCCAACATTTATTGTTTTGGGACTTCTTGATAAAGGCCATTCTCACTGGAGATAAGTGATATCTCATTGTGGTTTTGATTTGCATTTCTCTGATGATTAGAGACGTTGAGCATTTTTTCATATGTTTGTTAGCCATTAGTCTATCTTCTTTTGAAAAGTTTCTGTTCATATCCTTTGCTCACTTTTTTTTTTATTTCATCTTATTATTATGGGGGATACAGAATTGCAGGTTACATACGTTGCCCATATACCACCTTTCCCCCCAAGTCAGAGCTCCAGGCGTGTCTGTTCCCCAGGTAGTGCACATTGCACCCATCATGTAGGTATATATCCCTCCCTTCCCCACCCCCCCTTCCCGAGTCAGCACCTTCAAGCGTTACCATTCCCCAAACGGTGCGCAATGCACTCATTGTGTAGGCATACCCCCATCCCCTCCCCCACCCCCACCTCAGTCTGATATCCGATTGGTGTCGTTCCCAGATGTGTTTTTAGGTGATGTTCAGGGAAACCAATTTTCTGGTGAGTACATGTGATGCTTGTTTTTCCATTCTTGGGATACTTCACTTAATATAATGGGTTCCAACTCTCTCCAGGAGAACCATAGAGATGTCGTATCTTCATTATTCCTTATAGCTGAGTAATATTCCATGGTATACATATACCACAGCTTACTAATCCAATCATGTATTGATGGGCATTTGGGTTGTTTCCACATCTTTGCTATTGTGAATTGTGCTGCTATAAACATTCGGGTACATGTGTCTTTGTTATATAACGACCTTTTTTCCTTTGGGTATATGCCCAGTAATGGGATTGCTGGGTCAAATGGCAGGTCTACTTGAATCTGTTTAAGATACCTCCATAATGCTTTCCACAGGGGTTGCACTAGTTTGCAGTCCCACCAGCAGTGTATGAGTGTTCCTGTCTCTCCACACCCACGCCAACATGTGTTGTTTTGGGTTTTTTTGATAAAGGCCATTCTCACTGGGGTTAAGTGATATCTCATTGTGGTTTTGATTTGCATTTTTCTGATGATTAGGGATGTTGAGCATTTTTTCATATGTTTGTTAGCCATTCTTATATCTTCTTTCGAGAAGTTTCTATTCATGTCATTTGCCCACTTTTTGATAGGGTTGCTTGATTTTTTCTTGCTGACTTTCCTGAGTTCTAAATAGATTCTTGTTATCAGTCCTTTATCTGATGTGTAGTATGCAAAAGTTTTTTCCCATTCTGTAGGTGGTCTGTTTATTCTCGTGACTATTTCTTTGGCTGTGCAGAAGCTTTTTAATTTAATCATGTCCCATTCATTTATTTTTGTTGCTGCTGTGATTGCCTTGGGGGTCTTCTTCATAAATTCTTTGTCTAGGCCAATGTCTGTAAGAGTCTTTCCTACATTTTCTTCTAGAATTCTGATTGTATCACGCCTAAGGTTTAAGTCTTTTATCCACCGTGATTTGATTTTTGTAAGAGGTGAAAGCTGTGGGTCCTGTTTCAGTCTTCTACAAGTGGCTAACCAATTCTCCCAGCACCATTTATTGAATAGGGATTCTTGTCCCCAAAGTATATTCTTTCCTGCTTTGTCAAAAATTAGGTGGCTATATGAGGATGGATCTATATTTGAATTTTCTGTTGTGTTCCACTGGTCTGTGTCCCTGTACTTGTGCCAATACCAGGCTGTTTTAAGAACCACGGCCTTGTAGTATAGTTTGAGGTCTGGCGAATTGCCCACTTTTTGATGGGGTTGTTTGATTTTTTTTCTTGCTGATTTTCCTGAGTTCTGTATAGATTCTACTTATCAGCCCTTTATTGGATGTGTAGCATGAGAATATTTTCTACCCTCCTGTAAGTTGTCTGTTTGCTCTCATGATAGTTTCCTTCACTGTGCAGAAGCTTTTTAATTTGATCAGGTCCCATTTATTTATTTTTATTGCTGCTGTGATTGCCTTTGGGGTCTTCATCATAAATTCTTTGCCTATGCCAATGTCTATAAGAGTTTTCCCAATATTTTCTTCTAGAATTCTTAAGGTTTCACACCTTAGATTTAACACTGTTATCCATCGTGGGTTGATTTTTGTGAGAGGTGAAAGGTGTGTATCCAGTTTCAATCTTCTACGTGTGGTTATCCAATTTTCCCAGCACCATTTATTGCATAGAGATTCTTTTCCCCAGTGTATATTTTTGTCTGCCTTGTCAAAGATTAGATGACAATATGAGGACAGTTTTATATCTGGGTATAATTTAACTAAATAAATAGCCAATCTGGTATCTCAAGGTAAAAACCTTTGATTTGAAGAGCTTCTTTAGAAGATAAGTTCTAAGTTTAAAGAAATCTTGAAGACCCTTTGGCCTACTCCCTCATCCTATAGATAAGGAAATCGAGCCCCTCCCTAAAAGAAAGGACTTCCCTGAGATACTGTAGCTCCCTCATTCTCATCTTCCCTGCCTCAAACTGACCACATTTTCTTGACTAGTTAAGAAAAAGATGTTGCTGCACAACAAATGACCACAGAGGAAACCTCACAGAGCAGCAGAGAGAAGGGCTGAGGTACAGTCAGAGAAGAGAGAGTGGCTGTTGGCAGATGAGTGTTCCAATAACCACTGGGGAAGCACGATGGTAGAACATGCTGCTCCGGCATCCAGCAGGCCGCTTGTGAGTGCAGACCTGAGACCAGAAGGAAGGTCACAGAGTGTAGTCCCTGCCAGTCATCCATCCCCAGACATGCCTTCCCTCTGAAAACTTCCTCTGGAGTCTCATTTTTCCTCCCACCACAGGGTTCCACCCTTTCCCCTGATCATTCTTCCAGCAACATTCTCTCAGGGTGCTCCTACCTCCACCTGGCTAATTCCTACATATACTTCAGATCTCTGTGTCTTCTAACATCAGAACTTACATGGAATCACCACATTATTCCTCTCTCCATGCTTGGCACTTGGTAGATCCTCAGTAAATAATGACAAATGAATGAATGAACATATGAATGAATGAATATGCTATCCAGCACTGTCCTTGTGTAGTAATAGAGATGAAAATCCTTGCCCTGGTCAACTCATTTTAGCTTTTGTTCCTTGCTGGGGGGAGGAACAAAGGAAGGGGCTGTTGATATTATTTCTTAGGTAATATTAAAACTCTCTCCAAGTATTGATTCTAACCTACAACCAGAATGGAAAACCAATGGGCTTGTAATTGTTGGCAATTCTGGTTGCATATGAGAATCTTATTTTTTCAAATTAACCTCTAGTTTATAAAAGTGAAAGGCAATTTCTGTGATTTTTAATCTTTAAATAATTTGAGACTTAGTTGCAAAGAAGGATACATTTTTAATACTAAGAATAAATGAGAGCGACAGTGACCTCTAATTTATCATCGTCTCAAAGCCTGGAGTGGTTTTGTTCCCCACAGTCTTCCTTGTGCACCATTTCCTATCACTACCAGCCTTCACCAACAAAAAAGAATTAAATGGGACGGGGGAGAGAAAACGAAGCAACACAAAACAAAAACTCCCATTATAGTGTGGTAGAATGACCAGAGAAGAAAAGAGAC
>NW_027183268.1:22500-32711 GCF_041146395.1 Eulemur rufifrons | reverse complement strand
AACCTTCTCCTGAATAATTATTCTATAAAAGAAGAAATCAAGATGGAAATCAAAAATTTCTTTGAATTAAATGACAATGGAGATACAACTTATCAAAATCTATGGGATGCAGCTAAAGCAGTCCTGAGAGGAAAATTCATATCCATAAATGCCTATATCAAAAAGACAGAAAACATGCAAATAGACAACCTAACGAATAGACTCAAAGAGCTGGAGAAAGAAGAACAGAACGATCCCAAACCCAGCAGAAGGCGAGAAATTACTAAGATCAAATCAGAACTAAATGAAAAGGACAACAAAGAAACTATAAGGGAAATTAATAAAACAAAAAGTTGGTTCTTTGAAAAGATAAACAAAATAGACACACCTCTGGCTAGACTAACCAAGAGCACAAAAGTAAAATCTCTAATAACCTCCATTAGGAACATGAAAGGAGAAATCACAACCGATGCTACAGAGATACAAGATATCATCTATGAATTCTACAAAAATCTTTATGCACACAAACTGGAGAACGTGGAGGAAATGGACAAATTTTTAGAGACACATAGTCTTCCCAGGCTCAACCAGGAAGAAATAGAGTACCTGAACAGACCAATATCAAGAACTGAAATCGAAACAGCAATAAAAAACCTTCCCAAAAAGAAAAGCCCTGGTCCAGATGGGTTCACACCTGAATTTTACCATACATACAAAGAAGAACTGGTGCCCATCCTACATAAACTATTCTCCAATATTGAGAAGGATGGAGTTCTCCCCAACACGTTCTACCAAGCCAATATAACATTAATACCAAAGCCTGGAAAGGGCTCAACAAAAATAGAGAACTACAGACCAATTTCCCTCATGAATATAGATGCAAAAATTTTCAATAAAATACTAGCAAATCGAATCCAAGTACTTATCAAAAAAGTAATCCACCACGACCAAGTGGGCTTCATCCCCGAGATGCAGGGGTGGTTCAACATACGTAAATCTATAAATGTAATTCACCACATAAATAGAAGCAAAAACAAAAATCATATGATACTCTCATTAGATGCAGAAAAAGCATTTGACAAAATTCAACACCCTTTTATGATAAAAACGCTTAACAAAATAGGCATTGATGGAACCTACCTAAAAATGATACAAGCCATATATGACAAACCCATAGCCAACATCATACTGAATGGGGAAAAACTGAAAGCACTTCCACTTAGAACTGGAACCAGACAGGGCTGCCCATTGTCTCCATTACTTTTCAACATAGTATTGGAAGTCCTTGCGAGAGCTATCAGGCAAGAGAGCAAAATCAAGGGAGTCCAAATAGGGAAGGAAGAGATCAAACTCTCACTTTTTGCTGATGATATGATGTTATATCTGGAAAACCCCCAGGATTCAACCAAGAGACTCCTCGAATTGATTAACGAATACAGCAAAGTCTCAGGCTACAAAATTAATATACACAAATCAGAGGCATTTATATATGCCAATAACAGTCAATCGGAAAACCAAATTAAAGACTCAATACCCTTCAAAATAGCAACAAAGAAAATAAAATATCTAGGTATATATCTAACTAAAGAGGTAAAGGACCTCTATAAGGAAAACTATGAAACACTGAGAAAAGAAATAGCAGAACTTGCAAATAGATGGAAAAATATACCATGCTCGTGGATCGGAAGAATCAACATTGTTAAAATGTCTATACTACCCAAAGTGATCTACAGATTCAATGCAATCCCTATTAAATTACCAACATCATTCTTTACAGACATAGAGAAAATAATTATACAATTTGTATGGAATCAAAGAAGACCCCGTATAGCAAAAGCAATTTTAAGCAATAAAAACAAAATGGGAGGTATTAATTTGCCAGACCTCAAACTATACTACAAGGCCGTGGTTCTTAAAACAGCCTGGTATTGGCACAGGTGCAGGGACACAGACCAGTGGAACACAACAGAAAATCCAAATATAGAACCATCCTCATATAGTCACCTAATTTTTGACAAAGCGGGAAAGAATATACTCCGGGGACAAGAATCCCTATTCAACAAATGGTGCTGGGAGAATTGGTTAGCCACCTGTAGAAGACTGAAACAGGACCCACAGCTTTCACCTCTCACAAAAATCAAATCACGGTGGATAACAGACTTAAACCTTAGGCGTGATACAATCAGAATTCTAGAAGAAAATGTAGGAAAGACTCTTACAGACATTGGCCTAGGCAGAGAATTTATGAAGAAGACCCCCAAGGCAATCACAGCAGCAACAAAAATAAATGAATGGGACATGATTAAACTAAAAAGCTTCTGCACAGCCAAAGAAACAGTCCAGAGAATAAACAGATCACCTACAGAATGGGAAAAAATTTTTGCATACTACACATCAGATAAAGGACTGATAACAAGAATCTATTTAGAACTCAGGAAAATCAGCAAGAAAAAATCAAGCAACCCTATCAAAAAGTGGGCAAAGGACATGAATAGAAATTTTTCAAAAGAAGATATAAAAATGGCTAACAAACATATGAAAAAGTGTTCAACATCTCTAATCATCAGGGAAATGCAAATCAAAACCACAATGAGATATCACTTAACCCCAGTGAGAATGGCTTTTTTCAAAAAAACCCAAAACAACACATGTTGGCGTGGGTGTGGAGAGACAGGAACACTAATACACTGCTGGTGGGACTGCAAACTAGTGCAACCCCTGTGGAAAGCATTATGGAGGTATCTTAAACAGATTCAAGTAGACCTGCCATTTGACCCAGCAATCCCATTACTGGGCATATACCCAAAGGAAAAAAGGTCATTCTATAACAAAGGCACGTGTACCCAAATGTTTATAGCAGCACAATTCACAATAGCAAAGATGTGGAAACAACCCAAATGCCCATCAATACATGATTGGATTAGTAAGCTGTGGTATATGTATACCATGGAATATTACTCAGCTATAAGAAATGATGAAGATACGACATCTCTATGGTTCTCCTGGAGAGAGTTGGAACCCATTATATTAAGTGAAGTATCCCAAGAATGGAAAAACAAGCATCACATGTACTCACCAGAAAATTGGTTTCCCTGATCATCACCTAAATACAAATCTGGGAATGACACCAATTGGACATCAGACTGGGGTGGGGGGTGGGGGAGGGGATGGGGGTATGCCTGCACAACGAGTGCATTGCACACCGTTTGGGGAGTGGTGACACTTGAAGGTGCTGACTCGGGAAAGGGGGGGTGGGGAAAAAAATATGAAACTATTGTTTTTAACTTGCACTGTTCACTTAATAATTTATCATGAATATTTCCCATATTATTTCATATCATTGTACAAGAAATAATGTATACATTATGAGGACATACTGTATCTAACAAGATATACTGTTAGACTCTTTGATTCTGTAAAACTAAATTGAAAAAATATATATATATAATAAAAAAAATAAAATAAAATAAAAAAATAAAATAAAATTAGTAAATAATTAAAAAAAAAAAAGAATTAGGGTTTAGGGTTAGGGTTAGGGTTAGTTTTAGGGTTAGAGCTATGTGCTATGGTTTGTGTTAGAGGTTAGGGTTAGGTTTACTGGTCATGGTTAGGGTTACGTTTAGTGGTTAGCATTAGGGTTAGGGTTAGGGTTAGGGTTAAGGGATAGGATTAGGGTTAAGTGTTGGGCTTAGGGTTCGGGTTTAGTGTTAAGGTTAGCATTAAGGATTAGGGTTAGGGTCAGGGTTAAATGCTTGGGTGCGGGTAATGGTTAGGGTCAGGGTTTAGGTTCACGGATAGGGTTAGTGTTAAGGGTTACGGGTAGGTTTAGGGTTCAGGGTTAGTGTTAGGATTAGTGCTTAAGGTTTGCATTAGGCGGTAGGTTAGATTTAGGGTTAGATCTAGGCGTTAGGGTAAGGGCTAGCGTTAGGGTTAAGAGATAGGGTTAGGTTTAATGCTTAGGATTAGGGTTAGGGTTTGCGGTTAAAGTAAGTGTTAGGGGTTAGGTTTAAGGATCCAAGGTTAGGGTTATTTTTAGCTGTAGTGTTAGGGTTAGGGATAAGGGATCCCATTAGCATTAAGGGTCTTCCTTACTGTAGGGTTAAGGGTTAGGCTTAGAGTTAAAGGTTAAGGTTAGGGTCAGTGTTAAGATTTAGGGTGAGGGTTAACGGTTAGGGTAAAGGTTAAGCGTTAGGGTTAGGGATTAGTGATTAGGGTTTTTGGTTAGTGTTAGAGTTAGCGGTTTGGAGTTAGTGTTTTATGAAGGGGTATGGTTAGAATTAGGATTGGGGTTAGAGTTAGGGTGAGGTATAGGGGTTAGGTTTAGGGGTTAGTTTTAGGGTAAAAGGATAGGATTAGGGTTACGGGTTGGGCTTAGGTTTAGGGTTAAAGTTTACTGCTAGGGTTAGGGATAGGGTTCAGGGTTAGCTTTAGGGGTTCTGGTTAGGGTTCGGTGTTAGGTTAGTGTCAGGGTTAGGTCTAGTCGTGAGGGTAAGGTTTAGGGTTAGCTTTAAGAGCTAGGGTTAGGTTTAATGGTTAGGATTAGGATTAGGGTTAAGGGTTAGGGTAAGGCTTAGGGGTTAGGGTGAAGGGTTAGGGTCAAGGGTTAGGGTTTTTGTTAGGCATAGCGTTGGGGTTAGAAGTAAGGGTTACTGTCAGTGTTAGGGTTGTAGGTAGGGTTACGGTTAGGGTTAGCGGTTTAGAATTAGGGTTAGGGATTAGGTGTCACAGTGATGACTACGAGATAGGGTTAGAATTATGGGATAGGGGTTGTTCTCAGGAAATGGGTTACGCATTAACGTTAGGATAAGAGGTTAAGTTAGGCGCACGGTGAGGTTTACGTGTTAAGGGGAGAAATAGGAACAGGGTTGGGTGTTATGTTCAGGGTTAGGGTTATCTGTTAAAGGTATTGTTTATGCTTAGCGCACGGGCCCTGTCTGCATTAGGCGGGCGGGGGGAGTTTAGGGGGCTGGGATTGTACCCGGGAACACACTCTATGATAATCTGGGTATGGGCCCTTGGGTTTCATGCAGGACACAGTGGTAGAGCCTCCTTTCACGCATGGCATGGGAGGATTGCAGGCTTTCTAAACTCTAAGAAAGCAAGAAGTCTGAGAATTAGATTTAGGGTTAGGATTATGGTTAGGGTTAAGGATGAAGTTTAGTGTTAGGGTGAGGGCTTACGGTTAGGGATTAGGGTTAGGGTTAAAGGTTACTCTTAGGTTTAACGGTTACACTTTGGTTTAGGGATGAGGTTTACGGTTAGGGTTAAGATGAGGGGTTAGGGTTAGGTACAGGGTTAGGGTTAAGTGTTAGGTTTAGGGTTGAAGATTAGGATTAGGGTTAGGATTAAAGGTTAGCGTGAGAGTTAACGCTTAGGGTTAAGGTTAAGAATTAGGGTTTAGGGTTAGGGTTAGGGTTAGTTTTAGGGTTAGAGTTATGTGCTATGGTTTGTGTTAGAGGTTAGGGTTAGGTTTACTGGTCATGGTTAGGGTTACGTTTAGTGGTTAGCATTAGGGTTAGGGTTAGGGTTAGGGTTAAGGTATAGGATTAGGGTTAAGTGTTGGGCTTAGGGTTAGGGTTTAGTGTTAAGGTTAGTATTAAGGATTAGGGTTAGGGTCAGGGTTAAATGCTTGGGTGCGGGTAATGGTTAGGGTCAGGGTTTAGGTTCACGGATAGGGTTAGTGTTAAGGGTTACGGGTAGGTTTAGGGTTCAGGGTTAGTGTTAGGATTAGTGCTTAAGGTTTGGATTAGGCGGTAGGTTAGATTTAGAGGTTAGATCTAGGCGTTAGCGTAAGGGCTAGCGTTAGGGTTAAGAGATAGGGTTAGGTTTAATGCTTAGGATTAGGGTTAGGGTTTGGGGTTAAAGTAAGTGTTAGGGGTTAGGTTTAAGGATCCAAGGTTAGGGTTATTTTTAACTGTAGTTTTAGGGTTAGGGATAAGGGATCCCATTAGCATTAAGGGTCTTCCTTACTGTAGGGTTAAGGGTTAGGCTTAGAGTTAAAGGTTAAGGTTAGGTTCAGGGTTAAGATTTAGGGTGAGGGTTAACCATTAGGGTAAAGTTTAAGCGTTAGGGTTAGGGATTAGTGATTAGGGTTTTTGGTTAGTGTTAGGGTTAGCGGCTAGGAGTTACTGTTTTATGAAGGGGTATGGTTAGAATTAGGATTGGGGTTAGAGTTAGGGTGAGGTATAGGGGTTAGGTTTAGGGGTTAGTTTTAGGGTAAAAGGATAGGATTAGGGTTACGGGTTGGGCTTAGGTTTAGGGTTAAAGTTTACTGCTAGGGTTAGGGATAGGGTTCAGGGTTAGCTTTAGGGGTTCTGGTTAGGGTTAGGTGTTAGGTTAGTGTCAGGGTTAGGTCTAGTCGTGAGGGTAAGGTTTAGGGTTAGCTTTAAGAGGTAGGGTTAGGTTTAGTGGTTAGGATTAGGATTAGGGTTAAGGGTTAGGGTAAGGCTTAGGGGTTAGGGTGAAGGGTTAGGGTTTTTGTTAGGCATAGCGTTGGGGTTAGAAGTAAGGGTTACTGTCAGTGTTAGGGTTGTTGGTAGGGTTACGGTTAGGGTTAGCGGTTTAGAATTAGGGTTAGGGATTAGGTGTCACAGTGATGACTAGGAGATAGGGTTAGAATTATGGGATGGGGTTGTTCTCAGGAAATGGGTTATGCATTAACGTTAGGATAAGAGGTTAAAGTTAGGCGCACGGGGAGGTTTACGTGTTAAGGGGAGAAATAGGAACAGGGTTGGGTGTTATGTTTCAGGGTTAGGGTTATCTGTTAAAGGTATTGTGTTTGCTTAGCGCACGGGCCCTGTCTGCATTAGGCGGGTGGGGGGAGTTTAGGGTGCTGGGATAGTACCCGGGAACCCACTCTATCATGCTCTGGGTTGGGCCCGTGGGTTTCATGCAGGACACAGTGGTAGAGCCTCCCTTCACCCATGGCATGGGAGGATGGCAGGCTTTCTAAACTCTAAGAAAGCAAGAAGTGTGAGAATGAGATTTAGGGTTGGATTATGGTTAGGGTTAAGGATGAAGTTTAGTGTTAGGGTGAGGGCTTAGGCTTAGGTATTAGGGTTAGGGTTAAAGGTTACTCTTAGTTTTAATGGTTACACTTTGGTTTAGGGTTGAGGTTTACGATTAGGGTTAAGATGAGGGGTTAGGTTATGGTACAGGGTTAGGGTTAAGTGTTAGGTTTAGGGTTGAAGATTAGGATTAGGGTTAGGATTAAAGGTTAGCGTGAGAGTTAACTCTTAGGGTTAAGGTTAAGAGTTAGGGTTTAGGGTTAGGGTTAGGGATAGGGTTAGTTTTAGTTAGTTTAGTGCTATGGTTTGTGTTAGAGGTTAGGGTTAGTTTTACTGGTCACGGTTAGGGTTACGTTTAGGGGTTAGCATTAGGGTTAGGGTTAAGGGATAGGATTAGGGATAAGTGTTGGGCTTAGGGTTAGGGTTTAGTGTTAGGGTTATCATTAAGGATTAGGGGTAGGATCAGGGTTAAATGCTTTGGTGCCAGTAATGGGTAGGGTCAGGGTTAAGGTTGACGGATAGGGTTAGTGTTAACGGTTACGGGTAGGTTTAGGGTTCAGGGTTAGAGTTAGCATTAGGGCTTAAGGTTAGGATTAGGCGGTAGGTTATATTTAGGGTTAGATCTAGGCGTTAGGGTAAGGGCTAGCGTTAGGGTTAAGAGATAGGGTTAGGTTTAATGCTTAGGATTAGGGTTAGGGTTTGGGGTTAAAGTAAGTGTTAGGGGTTAGGTTTAAGGATCAAAGGTTAGGGTTATTTTTAGCTGTAGTGTTAGGGTTGGGGATAAGGGATCCCATTAGCATTAAGGGTCTTCCTTACTGTAGGGTTAAGGGTTAGGCTTAGAGTTAAAGGTTAAAGTTAGGGTCAGGGTTAAGATTTGGAGTGAGGGTTAACGGTTAGGGTAAAGGTTAAGCGTTAGGGTTAGGGATTAGTGATTAGGGTTTTTGGTTAGTGTTAAGGTTAGCGGTTAGGAGTTAGTGTTTTATGAAGGGGTATGGTTAGAATTAGGATTGGGGTTAGAGTTAGGGTGAGGTATAGGGGTTAGCTTTAGGGTAAAAGGATAGGATTAGGGTTATGGGTTGGGCTTATGTTTAGGGTTAAAGTTAACTGCTAGGGTTTGGGATAGGGTTCAGGGTTAGCTTTAGGGGTCTGGTTAGGGTCAGGAGTTAGGTTAGTGTCAGGGTTAGGTCTAGTCGTGAGGGTAAGGTTTAGGGTTAGCTTTAAGAGCTAGGGTTAGGTTTAATGGTTAGGATTAGGATTAGGGTTAAGGGTTAGGGTAAGGCTTAGGGGTTAGGGTGAAGGGTTAGGGTCAAGGGTTAGGGTTTTTGTTAGGCATAGCGTTGGGGTTAGAAGTAAGGGTTACTGTCAGTGTTAGCGTTGTAGGTAGGGTTACGGTTAGGGTTAGCGGTTTAGAATTAGGGTTAGGGATTAGGTGTCACAGTGATGACTAGGAGATAGGGTTAGAATTATGGGATAGCGGTTGTTCTCAGGAAATGGGTTATGCATTAACGTTAGGATAAGAGGTTAAAGTTAGGCGCACGGTGAGGTTTACGTGTTAAGGGGAGAAATAGGAACAGGGTTGGGTGTTATGTTCAGGGTTAGGGTTATCTGTTAAAGGTATTGCTTATGCTTAGCGCACGGGCCCTGTCTGCATTGGGCGGGCGGGGGGAGTTTAGGGGGCTGGGATTGTACCCGAGAACCCACTCTATCATACTCAGGGTATGGGCCCGTGGGTGTCATGCAGGACGCAGTGGTAGAGCCTCCTTTCACGCATGGCATGGGAGGATTGCAGGCTTTCTAAACTCTAAGAAAGCAAGAAGTCTGAGAATTAGATTTAGGGTTAGGATTATGGTTAGGGTTAAGGATGAAGTTTAGTGTTAGGGTGAGGGCTTAGGGTTAGGGATTAGGGTTAGGGTTTAAGGTTACCCTTAGGTTTAACGGTTACACTTTGGTTTAGGGTTGAGGTTTACGGTTAGGGTTAAGATGAGGGGTTAGGGTTTGGTACAGGGTTAGGGTTATGTCTTAGGTTTAGGGTTGAAGATTAGGATTAGGGTTAGGATTAAAGGTTAGCGTGAGAGTTAACGCTTAGGGTTAAGGTTAAGTGTTAGGGTTTAGGGTTAGTGTTAGGGTTAGTTTTAGAGTTAGAGTTATGTGCTATGGTTTGTGTTAGAGGTTAAGGTTAGGTTTACTGGTCACGGCTATGGTTAGGTTTAGGGGGTAGCATTAGGGTTAGGCTTATGGTTAGGGTTAAGGGATAGGATTAGGGATAAGTGTTGGGCTTAGGGTTAGGGTTTAGTGTTAGGGTTATCATTAAGGATTAGGGGTAGGGTCAGTGTTAAATGCTTGGGTGCGGGTAATTTTTAGGGTAAGGGTTAAGGTTCACGGATAGGGTTAGTGTTAAGGGTTACGGGTAGGTTTAGGGTTCAGGGTTAGAGTTAGCATTAGGGCTTAAGGTTAGGATTAGGCGGTAGGTTAGATTTAGGGTTAGATCTAGGCTTTAGGGTAAGGGCTAGCGTTAGGGTTAAGAGATAGGGTTAGGTTTAATGCTTAGGATTAGGGTTAGGGTTTGGGGTTAAAGTAAGTGTTACGGGTTAGGTTTAAGGATCAAAGGTTAGGGTTATTTTTAGCTGTACTGTTAGGGTTAGGGATAAGGGATCCCATTAGCATTAAGGGTCTTCATACTGTAGGGTTAAGGGTTAGGCTTAGAGTTAAAGGTTAAGCTTAGGGTCAGTGTTAAGATTTAGGGTGAGGGTTAAAGATTAGGGTAAAGGTTAAGCGTTAGGGTTAGGGATTAGTGATTAGGGATTTTGGTTAGTGTTAGGGTTAGCGGTTAGGAGTTAGTGTTTTATGAAGGGGTATGTTTAGAATTAGGATTGGGGTTAGAGTTAGGGTGAGGTATAGGGGTTAGGTTTAGGGGTTAGTTTTAGGGTAAAAGGATAGGATTAGGGTTACGGGTTGGGCTTAGGTTTAGGGTTAAAGTTTACTGCTAGGGTTAGGGATAGGGTTCAGGGTTAGCTTTAGGGGTTCTGGTTAGGGTTAGGTGTTAGGTTAGTGTCAGGGTTAGGTCTAGTCGTGAGGGTAAGGTTTAGGGTTAGCTTTAAGAGCTAGGGTTAGGATTAATGGTTAGGATTAGGATTAGGGTTAAGGGTTAGGGTAAGGCTTAGGGGTTAGGGTGAAGGGATAGGGTCAAGGGTTAGGGTATTTGTTAGGGTCAGGGTCAGGGTCAGG
>NW_027183267.1:0-32732 GCF_041146395.1 Eulemur rufifrons | reverse complement strand
ATTGAGAGAAGCAAAGGCTTTTCCACATAATTCACATTTATAAGGTCCACCCCCACTGTGCATTACCGTGTGTCTTTGAAAACGTGTGAGATAAACAAAGGTTTTTCCACCTTCCTTACAATCATAGGGTTTCTCTCTAGTGGAAGGCCATTCGCGTGTTCGAAAAGAGTAGCGATAACTGAAGTCTTTCTCACGTTGCTTACGCGTGTATGGCTTTTTCCTATATTCCTCATACTCGTACGGTTTGTGTCCAGGATCAGCTTTCATGTGACCGTTAAGGGTTGAATGACCAGTGGAGACTTCTCCACACATGCTGCTTTCACAAGGTTTTACTCCAGGAGTTTTCTTGTTCAGCATGTGAGCTGGAACCTGGCTGAAGTTTTCTCCACACTCACTACCTTGTTGACTTTCAAAGAATCTCTCTGCCATAAGACTTCTGTAGAAAATGAGCAGCATTATTAAGGATTTATGATTTTATATTTATTAATAAGTATTTCACTTGAATTTTTACCATGGTTAAGGAAAGTGTTTGAATGTGAATGGACCACAAGCTTTGGAAGATGGCCCACCCATACCAATTAAAAAAAAAAACAATATTCACATGAGGTGTCTTAATATGATATCAAATTAACTTTCACAGACATCAAACATCTTTGTCACATTTAAGTATGTGTTTTTAGAGAAAATTTTCTTTTTTTTTGTTTTTTTTTTTTTTGAGACAGAGTCTCACTGTGTTGCCCAGGCTAGAGTGAGTGCCGTGGCGTCAGCCTAGCTCACAGCAACCTCAAACTCCTGAGCTCAAGCGATCCTACTGCCTCAGCCTCCCGAGTAGCTGGGACTACAGGCATGCGCCACCATGCCCGGCTAATTTTTTCTATATATATTTTTAGCTGTCCATATAATTTCTTTCTATTTTTGGTAGAGGTGGGGTCTCGGTCTTGCTCAGGCTGGTCTCGAACTCCTGAGCTCAAATGATCCGCCCACCTCGGCCTCCCAGAGTGCTAGGATTACAGGCATGAGCCACCGCGCCCGGCCTTTAGAGAAAATTTTCTGAGAATAAATACATTTGATGCTGGGGTTATTTGTTTTGTTTGCATGTTTTTAACATTTCCTGACAATGTAAAATTCTCTTGAGAGAAAAGCCTTTGTCTTGAGAATACAAATTACCTTAGATTTCCCCTGGAATTTTTGTACTGATCTTCAGTGTTCTGGTCTTTCCATTTTTTCCCTAAAATACAGACCCATAAAAATAGTCCTAAATTACAAAATTATGAAAAAATTATTACAGTCTAGGTTCATGGTACAATGGAGTCATGACTGATTTATACACCAAAGTATGCCCCGTCTGTATTCCAAATCACAAAACAGCACTGATGAACAAGAAACACCCGTTCTGTAATTCACTAAGTGAAGGAATATTGTCACCCTTACCTAGAGCAGCCGGGTTCGTCAAGGTTTCCCACATCGCATCTCTGTAGAGATTCTTCTGAGAAGGATCCAACAAAGCCCACTCCTCCCGGGTGAAGTTTACAGCCACATCCTTAAAGGCCACTGAGTCCTGGATTGTCACACGTGTGAAGGAGGATGGGTTAGACTCACCATACCAGAAACCTATATTCTTAAGAATTTCACATGGATCTCCAAACATTCACTCCATGATTTCATCATCAGACTTATTCTGTGTCTATACTCACTTCCTCCCACCCAGCAATTCTGATGGTAGAATGGAACTGTTGGTAAAGCAACAGCAGAATAGCAAAACGTGTCTTGTTGGTGAATCCAGGGAGAAGGATGTGTACCTGGGTCACCATTAATGTCTCTTTGTACATTGGGTCTGTGGCACCTATCATGACAAAGTGTTGATACTAATTAGTATGCAAGACAAAGTTAGCATTTTTAATCTTGAGGCTGTGAATCCTTGAATACGCTTGTTCACAAAATATAATCTTTGTTCGTATTTTAGATGGGACACCACCAACCAAATGGATGACAGAGTCTTAACTTACTGATAGAAAATGCCATAAGCAGAGGCCGGGCGCGGTGGCTCACGCCTGTAATCCTAGCACTCTGGGAGGCCGAGGCGGGTGGATTGTTTGAACTCAGGAGTTCGAGACCAGCCTGAGCAAGAGCGAGACCCCGTCTCTACTAAAAATAGAAAGAAATTATCTGGCCAACTAAAATATATATAGAAAAAATTAGCCGGGCATGGTGGCGCATGCCTGTAGTCCCATCTACTCGGGAGGCTGAGGCAGTAGGATGGCTTAAGCCCAGGAGTTTGAGGTTGCTGTGAGCTAGGCTGACGCCACGGCACTCACTCTAGCCAGGGCAACAAAGTGACACTCTGTCTCAAAAAAAAAGAAAAAAAAAATGCCATAAGCAGAAACTTTTGTGGCATACACTATTGGGGTAGGAAAACCTGTATTGTTAAAACTTGAGGGAGCCCAGTCTTAAAAAAGCAAATATGACTTACTAAAATTAAAAATGCCTGTTTATCAGAGGACCTTACCAATATAGGGGAAAGGCAGCCCACAAAACTACAGAAAATATTGGCAAAGCATGCATCTGGAAAGGTCTTAATATGGTGAATGTGTTAATATGTCTCCACTACAAAGAAAACCTCAAGCACTACAAATAAATGCTTTGGTGCAGATTTTGGAAAATTGCAACTCATGTCACTGTCCAAAAAAATCTAAGAAGCCCCATGCAGCAGCTCACACCTGTAATCCCTGCGCTGTGAAAAGCCATGGCAGGAGGATCACTTGAGGTCAGGAAGTTGAGACCTTTCTGATCAACATAGCAAGACCCCATCCCTACAAAACACACAAAAAATAGGTGATCATGGTGGTGCATGCCTGTAGTCTTAACTACACCAGAGGCTGAGGCCAGAGGATTGCTTGAGCCCAGGAGTTCAAGTCTGCGTTGAGTTATGATCATGCCACTGCACTCCAGGCTGGGCAACAGAACCAGACCTTGTCTCTTAAAAACAAGTAAAAGATCTTAGATCTCAGCCCCTGTGGAAAATAGTATGGAGGTTCCTCAAAAGAGGGGGCAGAGCAAGATCACAGAAAACCTCCAGTGATCGTCCTTCCACACAAACACAATTTCAACAACTATCCATGCAAACAAGGCCCTTGAGAAGAACCAAAAATCAGGTGAGCAACCACACTGCCTGGGTTTTTACATTATATCAAGGAATGAGGCACTGAAGAGGGCAGAAAAGACAATCTTGCATTGCCTGCACCATCGCTGCCCCATCCTCCTGCAGAGCCATGCCAGTACACCAGATGGAAAGAGAATCTGTGTGCTTTAGGAGGGAGAGTGAAATGACTGTGGGACTTCGCATTGAAACTCAGGGCCACCCTGGCACAGGGGAACACAGCACAGGGCAGAATTCTGCCAATGCCAACGGAGGGAGCACTTGAACCAGCCCCAGCCAGAAGGAAATCCTTGGCCCCAAACCTGAGTTCTGGCTGCCCCACCACTGCCTGACAAAAAGCAGCCTGGAGCCTAGACTGATTCATAAGGCAGTTGGGTCACAAAGGCCACAGTCCTTGGGCAATTCCTGCTGCTGTGCTGGCTCAGAGCCAATGGACCTGGGGTGCACTTGATCCAGTGAGACACCAGCAGTGGTGGCCAAGCCAGTGCCTCTGTCACCCCTCCCTGAACTACAGGCAGCATGACTCAGGGAGTCTTCTTCCACATGGGGAAAGGAAAGGGAAGAATTCAGAAGACTTTGTTTTGCAACCTCATTGCCAGCTCAGCCACAGTAAAGCAAAGTACCAAGCTGACACCTAAGGCCAGGCCTTAGTTCCTGGATGGCATTTCGGGACACACTCTGGGCCAGAAGGAAGCATGCTACCCTGAAGGGAAGAACCCAGTCCTAGCAGGATTTGCCACCTGCTGGCTAACGGGCCTTTGGGTTTTGAATAAACATCAGAGGTAGCCAGGAACAGTCACAACAGGCTTTGGGTGAAACTGGGCTGGCTACAGGTGAGACCTGGTGCTGGTGGCCAAAAGGAAGTGCCCATGTCACTCCTCCCTCGACTCCAGCAGCCCAGCACAGAGAGTAAAGGAAGAGAGTAAGAGAGGGAATTCTCCCACATATTACCCAAGTCTACCAGGTGGTACCACAAGCAGTCTGCCTGTGTCACAGTATTAGTGGGCTCGGGACACCCCCAGTGCTAATACGGCTGCAGTGAACAAAGACTTAGATCCCACACGCAATTCCCTTTGAATATCTGGAATGCCTTCTCAAGAAGATGGGTTCAAACAAACCCAGACTGAGAAGACTAAAATAAATACCTAACTCTCCAATGTCCACACATCGACGAACATCTGCAACATCAAGAGTATCCAGGAAAATATCACCTCACAAAACAAACTAAATAAGGTACCAGTGAGCAATCCTGGAGTAATGGAGACATGTGACCTTTCAGACAAAGAATTCAAAATAGTTGTCCCGAAGAAGCTCAATGAATTTCAAGACAACATGGAGAAGGAATTCAGAAGGCTATCAGAGAAATTTAACAGAGAGGCTGAAATTTAAAAAAAAAAAAAAATCATGCAGGAATTCTGGAGCTGAAGAATTCAACTGACAAACTGAGAAATGCATCAGAGTTTCTCAACAGCAGAATTGACCAAGCAGAAGAATTACTGAGGTTGAAGACAGCCTATGTGAAAATATAGTCAGAAGACAGAATAAAAAAGAATGAAGCACACCCACAAGATCTAGAAAATAGACTCAAAAGGGCAAATCTAAAAGTTACTGGCCATAAAGAGGCAGTAGAGAGAAAGATTGGGGTAGAAAGTTTATTCAAAGAACTAGTAACAGAGAACTTTCCAAACCTAGAGAAAGATGTCAATATTTAGGTACAGGAAGGTCATTGAACACCTAGTGTATTTAACCCAAACAAGACTACCTCAAGGTACTTAATAATTAAGCTCCCAAAGGTCATGGATAAAGAAAAGGTCCTAAGTGAGGCAAGAAAAAAACATATAAAGGAGCTCCAATACATCAGGCAACAGACTTCTCGGTGGAAACCTTACAGGCCACATGACAGTGGAATGACATTCAAAGTGCCAAAGGAAAAAAACCTTAGCCTTAGAACACTATATCCTGCAAAAATATCCTTCAAACATGAAGGAGAAACAAAGACTTTCCAAGACAAACAAAAGCTGAGGGATTTCATCCACACCAGACCTCTCCCAGGAGAAATGCTAAAAGGATGTCCTTAATCTGAAAGAAAAGGACATTAATGAATAACAAGAGATCACCTGAAGGTATACAACTCACGGTAACAGTAAGTACACAAATACAGAATACTCTATTGCTGTAACTGTGGCATATAAATCACTTTTATCTAGAGTAGGAAAACTAAAAGACAAACTTATCAAAAATAATGAACTTTTTGAGAGCTATACAGTATAAAAAGATATAGATGAAAATAACAAAAAGTTAAAAAGTTGGGGAGATGGAGTTAAAGTGTGGAATTTCTATTACATTTCTCTTTGCTTGATAATTTCTTTGTTTGTAAGCAGAGTTATCATACATTTAACATAATCAGTTATAAAAATAGTTTCTGCAATACTCATGGTAACCCCAAATCAAAAAATCTACAACAGATACACACACAAAAAAAGCACTACCAGAGAAAACCAATTTTAACAAAGGAAGACAAGAAGGAATGAAGAAAGAGAAGACCACAAAACAACCAGAAATCAAACAACATGGTGTTAGGTTTGTTCCAGGTGGGAACTCGAAAAGTATGTATGGGACAGAATGCGGTTAATGGAAAACCGAGGTTTGTGAATCAATAGCCACAAAAGTCTGGAGAGTCCCTGGAGGTTATAAACCTAACGCACAGCTGTAGCCAGCATTCCTATCCCCCCTGATAAGGACAGAACTACCCTCCTCCCTTATCTCTACACAATGAGACTGACCCAGGGATCCCAGAAATTGGTTGTTTAAAAAATTTTTTTTTTTTTTTGTGAGACAGAATCTCACTCTGTTGCCTGGGCTAGAGTGCTGTGGTGTCAGCCTAGCTCACAGCAACCTCCTGGGCTCAAGCGATCCTCCTGCCTCAGCCTCCCAGGTAGCTGGGACTACAGGCATGTGCCACCATGCCCGGCTAATTTTTTCTATATATTTTTTAGTTGTCCAGCTAATTTTCTTCCTATTTTTAGTAGAGACGGGGTCTCGCTCTTGCTCAGGCTAGTCTTGAACTCCTGAGTTCAAACAATCCACCCGCCTCGGCCTCCCAGAGTGCTAGGATTACAGTCGTGAGCCACCACTATTACAACAGCTGTTCTAGAACAGGTACTCATTCCTCCCTAAGAAATCCTCTATAAAACCCAAGGCTTTCCCCTCCCTCAGTGTGGGCGCTTTTTTGCCTCCACCCGTCTGCACTCAGATGCCCCAAATAAACAGCATTTTGCTACACATGAGGCTTCGTATGTCCCTCTGTCTCGGCTCTGGACCTAACACAAGGCAGAAGTCCTTACCTATCAATAAGAACATTGAATGTGAATGGACTAAATTCTCCAATCAAAAGACAAAGAGTGGCTGAATGATTTAAAAAAAAAAAAAAGAGCCAACTATATGCTCTCTGCAAGAAATCCACTTCACCTACAGACACATAGACTGAAAATAAAGGGATGGAAAAAGATATTCCATGCAAATGAAAACCAAAAAAGAGCAGGAGTAGCTATAGTTCCCTCATACAAAATAGATTTCAAGAAAAAACTGTAAAGAGAGAAGTTCATTATATACTGTAACGGGGTCAGTTCAGCAAGAAGATGTAACAATTCTAAATATACATGCACCGAACACTGCAGCACACATTTCTATAAAGCAAATGTTATCAACGCTAACGAGAGAGAGAGAGAGAGAGAGATAGACCCCGATATTGTTGGTGACCTGAGCACTCTACTTTCAGCATTGGATAGATCGTCCATACAGAAAAAGAAAGAAACATTGGACTTACTTAATCTGCACTATAGACCAAATGGACCTAATAGATATTTACAGTACGATTCATCCAACAGCTGCAGAATACACATTCTTCTCCTCAGCTCGTGGATTATTCTCAAGGATACACCATATGTTAGGGCCATAAAACAAGTCTTAAAAAAATTCAAATCATACCAAGTATTTTCTTTTTTTAAAATTTTTTTTTAGGGTTTTTTTTTTTTTTTTTTTTTTTTGAGTCAGAGTCTCGCTGTGTTGCCCAGGCCTGAGTGCCGTGGTGTCAGCCTTGCTCATAGCAACCTCAAACTCCTGGGCTTAAGTGATCCTCCTGCCTCAGCCTCCCAAGTAGCTGGGACTACAGGCATGCGCCACCATGCCTGGCTAATTTTTCTATATATATTTTTAGCTGTCCATATAATATCTTTCTATTTTTAGTAGAGGCAGGGTCTCGCTCTTGCTCAGGCTGGTCTCGAACTCCTGAGCTCAAACAATGCACCCACCTTGGCCTCCCAGAGTGCTAGGATTACAGGTATGAGCCACTGCACCCAGCCCCTACCAAGTATTTTCTCTGACCATAACACAATGAACCTAGAAACCAATAGCAAGAGGAACATTGGAAAATATACACATGTGGAAATTAAACAATATGCTCCTGAATGACCAGTGGGTCAATGAAGAGACTAAGGAAATTTTAAAATTTCTCAAAACAAATGAAAATGAAAACACAACATTTTAAAATGTATGGGATACAGCAAAAGCAGTCATAAAAGGAAAGTTTATAGCAATAAGTACCTACATCAAAAACATAGAAAAGCTTTAAATAACCTAACTATGCATCTCAAAGAAGTAGAAAAACAAGAGCAAATCAAATCCAAAATTAGTAGCAGAAATAATAAAGATCAGAGCAGAAATAAATGAAAATGAAGCAAAAAAATACAAAAGACAAACGAAATGAAAAGTTGGCTTTGTGAAAAGATAAACAAAATTGACACACCTTTAGCCAGACTAAGAAAAAAGGGGAGAAGACCCAAGTTAAAATCAGAGATGAAAAAGGAGACAGTACAACTGATAATGGAGAAATCCAAAGGATCATTACAGACTTACTATGAGCAACTATGTATCAAAAAATTGGAAAACCTAGAAGAAATGGATGAATTCCTAGACAGATACAACCTACCAAGATTGAACCAGGAAGAAATCCAAAACCTGAATAAACCAATAACAAGTAATGAGATAGGAGCAGTAATAAAAAGTCTGTCATCAAAGAATAACCCAGGACCTGATGGCTTCACTGCTGAATTCTATCAAGCATTCAGAGAACTAATACCAATCCTACTTAAACTATTCCAAAAAGTCGAGGAGGTGGGAATACTCCCAAATTCATTCTACCAGGCATGTGTCACCTTGACACCAACACCAGACAAAGACACAACAACAAAAGAAAATTATAGGCCAATATCTCTAATGAACATAGATGCAAAAAACCACAACAAAATACTACCAAACCGAATTCAACAACGCATTAAAAAGATTACTCATTGTGATCAAGTAGGATTCATCTCGGGGATGCAAGGATGGTTCAACATACGCAAAATCAACGTGACACATCATATTAACAGAATAAAGGGCAAAAACCATACAATCATTTCAACTGATGCTAAAAAAGCATTTGATAAATTTCAACATCCCTTCATGATAAAAACTCTCAAAAACCTGGGTATAGAAAGAACTTAACCTCAACACAATAAAAGCCATATACAACAGATCCACAGCTAGTATAAGTGAATAGGGAAAAACTGAAAGCCTTTCCTCTAAGGTCTGGAACAAGACAAGGATGCCCACTTTTACCACTGTTATTCAACATAGTACTGGAAGTTCTAGCTAGAGGAATCAGACAAGAAAAAGAAATAAAGGGCATCCAAATTGTTTCCAAAGAAGTCAAATTATCTTTGTAGACAATATGATCTTATATCTAAAGAAACCTAAAGACTCTACAAAAAACTATTAGAACTAATAAACAAATTCAGTAAAGTTGCAAGATACAAAATCAACATACAAAAATCAGTAGCACTTCTATATGCCAACACTTAACAATCTGAAAAAGAAACCAAGAAAGTAATACAATTTACAATAGCTCCAAGTAAAATAAAATACCTTGGAATAAATTTAACCAAAGTAGTGAAAGATCTCTATAACAAAAACTATAAAACATTGATGAAAGTAATTGAAGAGGATTTCAATAGGACACCAAAAAATGGAAAGATATTCCATACTCATGGATTAGAAGAATGAATATTGTTAAAAATGTCCACACCACCCAAAGCAATCTACAGATTCAATGCAATCCCCATCAAAATACCAATGACATCCTTCACAGAAATAGAAAAAAAACCCTAGGGCCAGGCACGGGTGGCTCACACCTGTAATCCTAGCACTCTGGGAGGCCGAGGTGGGAGGATCACTCAAGGTCAGGAGCTGGAGACCAGCCTGAGCAAGAGCGAGACCCTGTCTCTACTAAAAATAGGAAGAAAATTAGCTGGACAATTAAAAATATATAGAAAAAAATAGCCAGGCATGGTGGTGCATGCCTGTAGTAACAGCTACTCGGGAGGCTGAGGGAGAAGGATCACTTGAGCCCAGGAGTTTGAGGTTGCTGTGTGGTAGGCTGACACCACGGCACTCTAGCCCTGGTGACAGAGCGAGACTCTGTCTCCAAAAAAAAAAAAAAAAAGAAAGAAAGAAAGAAAGGAAAAAACCCTAAAATTTATATTGAACCACAAAAGACCCAGAATAGCCAAACCCATCCTGAGCAAAAAGAACTGGAGGATCACATGACCTAACTTCATATTATACTACAGGGCTATAATAACCAAAACTGCTACTGGCATAAAAACAGACACATAGACCAATAGAACAGAATAGAGAATCCAGAAATAAATCCACACATCTATAGTGAACTAATCTTCAACAAAGGTACCAAGAATATACATTGGTGAAAGGACAGTCTCTTCAATAAATGATGCAGGGAAAACTGGATATCCATATACTTCTGGATGCAGAAGAATTAAACTAGACCCTTATCTCTCCCCTTATACAAAAATCAAATCAAAATGAATTAAAGACTTAAACCTAAGACCCGAAACTGTGTACTGAAACACTGGGGAAACATTTCATGACACTGGCCCGAGCAAGGACTTCTTGAGTAGTACCCCCAAAGCACAGCCAACCAAAGCAAGATTGGACAAATGGGAACACATCAAGCTAAAAAGTTTCTGTACAACAAAGGAAACAACCAACAAAGTGAAGAGACAACCCACAGAATGGGAGAAAATATTTACCCACCTTCCAAGGGATTAATAATGAGAATATATAAGGAGCTCCAACAACTCAATAAGAAAAAAAAATCAAATAATCGGATTAAAAAATGGACAAAGGATCTAAGACATTTCTCAAAAGACATACAAATGCCTAACATGTATATGAAAAGATGCTCAACATCATTAGTGATCAGAGAAATGCAAGTCAAAACTACCAGATATCATCTTACACTAGTTAAAGTGGCTTTTATGAAAAAGACAGGCAGTAACAAATGCTGCTGAGGATGTGGAGAAAGGGGAACCCTTGTACACCATTGCTGGGAATCTAAATTAGTGCAATCACTATGAAGAACAATATAGAGGTTCCTCAAAAAACTAAAAATAAAACTACCATATTACCCAGCAATCCCACTGCTGGGTATATATCCAAAGGATGGGAATTCAGTATATTGAAAAGATACCTGTCCCGTAATATGCTGAAAAAAAAAATACTGCCAAATCCTGGGAGGCAGGCAGAGCAGTGTGATGACTGGCTTGCTTGCCCATTGTATCATTATCATCACCTTACTGAAGGTCATTTAAATCATCCACTGGTCCTTTATGTTTCCATCTTTGGTAAATATTACATTTTGAAGAAGTGGATTACTTTACCACCAAATCTCAAACTATACTAATAAATATCAAGATAACCTTAAAATTCTTTTTTTGTTTTGGGAAGCAAGATAATGGCTATGTTTTGTATGATATGATGTATTGATATGATACTGGGAATATACATTTTTAGAAAATTTCATGAAATTTGATATGTGGACAGAGATAAATTAAGTGAAAATGCTTAAAATGGGCATGTGCCTTGCCCATGTTGATCAATTTGTCTATGCTCTTTCATTTACAAAGGTACATTACGAAAATACGTTCTTGTTAAAATTTATTTAGTAACTTCTGAAGTCTGTCATCTAATTAGAATTCAGCTTTGTTTAAATTTCAATGTTTAAAATCTTAACTCATTTATTTTCAGGAAACTTGCAAGCTGAAATTCTTTTTAAGAAAATTCTGTTAGTTTAATGATAATACATTGATGTTCTATTTTATTGCAAATTATTGTCATTTATAGAATATGTTAATATTTTCAAATGTGGGGTGTCTGTAATGGGGGAACTCCACATTTCTAGAAATTTCTGGATTGTTATTTACCAGTCTTACCTTAATGTTCTGACCTCACTGGCTGCAACAACATACATTCAATAACCTTAAAAAAAATGGCAACTGAGAGGAAGGGGAAACGGGGAGTCAGCATTCAACGGCTACAGCACTTGAACTTTGGAAGGTGCAAAATTTCTGGAGATCAGTCACACGACAAAATGAGTATTGTTAACACTACTCAATTGTACACTGAAGGGTGCTTAAGTTGGTAAAAGTTTCAGTGGTTTTCTTTTTGCAAAAATTTACAATACTGAATTATTATACCAAAGAAGTAAACAAATTTATTAAAGGACGGGGAAAAAATTTGAATGACATTTTTCAAAGATACATACAAATGGCCAATAAGTACATGAAAAAGGACACTCAACATCACAAATCATTAGGCACAAGTATTTTACAAAATGTAGTTTCAAGTAGTTATTGTGTGCTTTCCTCTCATGGAAGATATTCATATAAACAAAATATTAAAAATTTAGGGTGCGGTGGCTCATGCCTATTAATCCTAGCACTCTGGGAGGCTGAGGCAGGACTCCTTGAGCTCAGAGGTTACTAGGGATACTAGCCTGAGCAAGGAGACCCCATCTCTACAAAAAACAGAAAAAGTTAGCTGGGCGTGGTGGTGTGCGCCTGTATGTAGTCCCAGATACTCAGGAGGCTGAGGCAGGAGGACCTCGTGAGCCCAGGCATTTGAGGCTGCAGTGAGCTATGATGACGCCACTGCACTCTAGGCCAGGCAACAGAGACCCTGTCTCAAAAAAAAATAAAGTAAATATAACCACATATTAATGTGGATAAATGATAAACAATTAAAATACTACAGCTGTTTCAAATCTAGCATGAGAGACACAGAGTTGATAAGTTTGCATTTTGGAATGTGGGGAGGGAAACAAAATTTAGGAACTTATTGTGAGCCCTAGGAAGAAGTAGGCTGGGGGTCTCAAGGACTCTCCTCCTTGACCAAACAAGTCAGCCTCCTCAGAACCCTCCTCGGGACTAGGCTGTGGCCTTGTCATACACAGCAGTTATAGCAAGAATCCTTCCAAGGCAGTTTAGAAAGAATCCCTCCCCCCACCACCACCACCCACCCACACACTTGATATCAGATCAATTTCCTCTTCCCCCACCAGTGATAGTTAATCAAGTTGCTTTTGCCTCACCCTTGATACCTAAGCAAGTTCCATCCTCTCCCTCACCTTGCCGATTGGCTGTAAGTTCAATTGCTGCATTCAAGGTTTAGTTCGATCTCTCTCCCCTATTACAGTTATCGGGGGAGTGCAACTGTGTTGAATAAAGCCTTCCTTGACCAGGCTTTCCAAGCAATCCCTTCTTAGAAAGGATAGAGGATCAGACTTGAGACCCTGCTTCACACGTATGGAATGCACAGGGGAAAACAGCCTCCCATCCCACGGGGAGGAAGGAGGAGCTGGGGTCCACACAGGCAATGCTGCTGGGCCCACCCAAGCCTGACTGCACGAAGGGGGATGGTATCCCGAGAGTCCCACCCAACCACAAACCCAAAACACCAGGTCAGATTTCTTTCCTGATGACCACTCTGTTCTCATTCCGTAAAGTGAGTGAGATGCAAAACTGCTGGTGTACAACTGCCCAGAGACGGCTTCGGGGAGGGTGGAGTCTCTTCCTGCAGTGATGGGGCAGGATGCCTGGGAGTCCTGCCTGCTGATCCAGTCCCATGAAAGAAAGATTTTCCTCATTTCTTCTCCCCAGCAGCATTTCCAAAGCTAAGCCCCGGAATTCCATCAGAATTCACCCACCAAAAAAGGACAGACCTGAGAAACATACTATACTGGCTCTTGAGAAGAGAAAATGTAAAGAAATTTTAACAACTGGAATATGAGACTAGATCTTGATTTTCTCCCCCACCCCCCCCCCAAAATCTACCTCTTTCTGGCCTTTTTGTGAAATTTTTTTCTCTTTCAAGCTGTAGTGAAAAATGCATTTTCCAATTCATAAACTGAAGCTGCAATAAGTGGACAATTCTTTACAAGCGGACAAACTCACAGACGGGCAGTGCCGACTGGGACACGGACCTGTCTGACTCAAGCTTGAGGTCAGGTCATGCTATAATGCTGGACGTCCCTCCATCCTTATCCTGCTCACTGAAGTGTTCGAGCACCATTTCCCACCAACACTGCATTGTACCCCATGTGTGCCCCACCCCCACCCCTCCTGCTGTCCTCTGGGAGGAGTGACTCGGGCAGATACTCACTAGACACTCCAAGAGACCTGGCAGCTGTGGGCATCTTGGGTCAGCCCCAGGCAGTTCTGAAACCCAGGACCAGGAAAAGATAGAGAATGCGCTGACGACAGACCTGAAAAGTTTCAAATGGGGAAACTCAACCCAAAGACATTCTGATAAGGTGTCTGTGCCTAGGAAAGATAAAAGGAGGCAGGAAGTTTTTTTCCTTTTAACTTTTTTTTTCCTTAAACAGGGATGTCAGGTGGTTATTCCCTAATTTGCTGATGTGAAATGTTCAGAAACAGGAAACAAATGTTTTAAAGTGCCATCCATTGCTCTGTGAAAAAATGATAAACAAAATACTACATCTATTTGAAACAAAGGACAAATAATGTGTTACACGATAAAGAGAAATAATAGATTATACAATAAAAAACAAATAGTTGACAATATTGTGAGTTGGAGAGGGAAAGTTGGTATTTGGGAATGTGGGGAAGGAACTGGAAATTTAGGAACTTACTGCAGGCCCTAGAAGAGGTATGCTGGGGAAAGAGGGTCCACAATTTGAGATCTTGCTTCCCATTTATTTGGAAAATGCAGGAAAAACCAGTCCACCTGGAGGGAGTTAAACACTTAAATAGGAAACCTGAACTGGCTGTATAGAGAACTAAGCTTCTAACCAACGATATGGGAATCTAACTCACATGCAATTCTTGTAAAGTACTATTTTAAAGAGAAATGATATATAGGCTTAAGCAACCAATAACTGACCTTTAATTACATACCCAGAAATTTTCCACCTGCATAGTCTGTGAAAATCAGTAAATCAAAATCTAAGCTTTGTAACTCTCAATTATTTGGAGCCTTAAAGTAATGTGATTTGGGGGCCTGAGTCACGTGACAGGCAGCTGTAATGTTTGTTTTAGCGATTAGCCTTTTCCTGAACTACATTGTTTGTTGAAATGTAAGTGACTATAGGGGGTCAGAAAAGAACAATAGCCTCTTAACCACAGATCTTCACCATAGATTAAGATTCCTCCTACCTTTCTCATGCAAAAACTTAATGGTTATCACACTGTCTTAAGATGCAATCTGAAATACTCTTTTAAATTGGAACCGAAGTAAAAACTGGCTGTAAAAAAAACAAGTGATATTGGGGGAAAAAACAGTGTAACTAATTAAATTGTTTAACTCATTGTTTAAACCAGCTTTGTATGGAAAATGTGGTTTCTGCCTATATAAGCAAGAACATAACTTCTTAACTTCAGAGCACTGGGCCCATTTCTCTGGAGTCCGTGTTTTCCTCAAAGGCCATTTCTGGTATTTAACTTCCATAAACTCTCCAAAAGTGGAATCTGATCCTTTCCATGATTTCAGGTTGACAAGTCCAAATAAGGCGACTACATAACTGTAAACGAGTAAGTATTTAATCTGGGTTGGCTCCCCATGCACCTTATAAAAGCCTTCCTTCAACCATAAACACAAATGTTTCTCATTTAAGAATCCCTGTTTAGGCCGGGCACGGTGACTCAAGCCTGTAATCCTAGCACGCTGGGAGGCCAAGGCAGGAGAATCGCTAGAGCTCAGGAGTTCGACACAAGAGCGAGACCCCATCTCTACTAAAAACAGAAAAATTAGCCGGGCATGGTGGCGCACGCCTGTAGTCCGAGCTACTCGGGAGGCTGAGGCAGGAGGATCGCTTGAGCCCAGAAGTTGGAGGCTGCAGGGAGCCATGATGACGTCACTGCACCCCACCCAGGGCAACGGAGTAAACTCTGTCTCAAAAAAAAAAAAAAAACCGCTTTGCCCAAATAAACGTTAATATTTTTAAAACTGTCTCAGTTTAATTTTTAGCAAGAGAAGGAAGGGCTGGGGATCCCACAGGCCGCAGCCCCGCCCACGCACGACCCCCACACACCGAATCGGGACCCTTCCCCGACGACCCTCACGCAGTCACCGCACAATCTGGGGACACGCGGGGCTGCAGCCGCGGAGCTGCCCAGAGAGGACTCCTGGGGCGGGACCGAGGTCGCCGCGCAGGGACGGGAGAGGACGCCCGGGGGCCCGGCTGCCGGCCCAGCCCCACCCCGCCGGCGGAAGAGACCGAAGAAACCGGAGCGGACCGCGGGGTACCCGGTCCAGCCACAGCCGCGTCCGGCCGGTTCCAACCAGCCCCTGCTCCGCGTCTGGGGACTCTCGGCCCCGCACACTCACCATTTCCCGCCCTCCAAGGTGTCCGGCGTCCTCGCCACTGCTCTCGAGACCGGTGTAGTTCACCGCGTAAGTGACGGCGCGACAGAAGCTGTGGCGGACGCACCAAAGGCTACCGGAGCAGCAAGGCCGGACACCAGCCACTGCTGGCGCGACTCGAGCCGGAAAGAAGAGAGGTTAAGGGTCGCCTCCTCTTTCGCGCGGCGCGTTTAAAGGGACAGCGCGCACCCCGTCCCAGAGACTCTGATTGGATATTGCCCCAGGCCCCGCCCCCGAGGCTGAGTGACAGGTGAAGCCCTGGGAAAGGGGGAGGGCGGAGCCACACCGGACGGGTTCCGTCCACAGCCTGTCTCGGGCCGAGCTCACTGTGTAATCATGGCATTTTCCGTTTCGGCCAACTCGCTCCACACTTGCCAGAGGGGGCGCTGTCCTCTCTCACACAACGGGCTGCGCTTCTTCCTCTCGGACCGAATCACAATCGTGCGCAGGGAATTCCAGACTCGGCGTCCAGCGCAGCGATCCGGTTGCCTCCGAGCGGGAGGGGAGCCCAGACCCGGCCAGGCCACACTGGGACAGGACAGAGGGCCTGATGTCCTCCTGGGTCCGGAATTTGGGCTAAAGCATGACCGGGCTTCCTCACATGCCCCTCTATCCCCTGCTAACAGTGTGGAAACACTCCCTCCAAGGCCCTAATTTTCACCAACAGGAAGCTCACCTGCAGTCAGTTTAAGCTCCTGACCTAAATAAACTGTCCAGTTCGCAAACCATTTCTCCAGGAGACACCCCCAAACAAGTCTTTAGCTGAGCCCGACCTTCACAGATCTTCTTGATATATAGAAATTACAGGCCAGGGCGCGGTGGCTCACGCCTGTGATCCTAGCAATCTGGGGGGCCCAGGCGGGAAGATCGCCTGAGCCGAGGAGTTGGAAACCAGCCTGAGCACAAGCAAGACACCGTTGCTACAAAAAAAAAAAAAAAAAAAAAAAGGAAAAGAAAAAATTAGCTGGGTGTGGTGGCATGTACCTGCAGTCCCAGCTACTCCGGAGACTGAGTTAGGAGGATCGCTTGAGCCCAGGAGTTTGAGGTTGCTGTGAGCTCTGATGACACCACTGCACTGCACTCTGCTGGGGCGGGGGGCGCGACAGAGTGAGACTCTCTCCAAAAACAGAAAAAAGAAAGAAAGAAAAAGAAATTGTAGCATGACTGCAGCGACTCTATGCATACCAAAACCAAAACATTGGTCAGAAAACAGCCCCTGCCTCCTGCTGTCCAACCTCAGAAACGCGGAAGCCCCCAACCGCATCTGCACGTGGGTCCCCTGCTGTCCAGTGCTCTGGGGCTTCTCACGGTCCACACTCCTGCTGGGTCTGTCCTGGGAAGCTGGAGGCCCAGGAGGGAGGCCAGGCTTGGGGGAAAGCCCATGGGGAGCCCCATGTCCCTCCCTTTGCAGCCTCCAGACTGGCCTCAGCTTGGAGCCACTGGCCTCAGGCTCTGCTGCCCACTGCAGGGTGTTCGCCTGCTTCCCACCAACACTGATCAGTTAAACGGGACAAAGACCCGCAATCCCAGTGTCTGAATAAGACACCAGCAGGGCCCCTGCTTTCCTCCTGTGTTTATGAATAAAGTGGAGGAGGAAGATTCTAAAATAATTTAAACGGATAAAAAAGACTTAAAATTAAAAAAAAAAAAAGACATCTAGATCGTAGTGGCGGCTGAGGGACCTAGGGTGGGACTAGATGGGGTCGAGGGGGTTGCAGGCAGGGGGCGCAGAGCCCACTGGGGTCAGGGGAGGGGTCAGGGGAACAGATGGTGGCCTGAGCCCGGCGGCAGAACCAGCTCTATCCAGGGGACCCTGGGCGGGCGCAGGTGGAGACTCCTGGCGGTGAGTCCTGAGCTCTGCGTGGAGATGCGGCTGGGGAAGGAGTGAGGCAGCAATCCCACGTCTGAGTAGGGCGCAGGGCTATTCACTTAGCTCCCTATGGGTTTCTGATCAGCCCTGCGGGGACGCCTAAAATTAGGACTCTCACTCTTCTAACGGGACCATTATTTACCTCGTAATTCACTGCTCACTTAAGTACTACGTAAAAACTGTGGGTAAAAGTGTGAGGGTGCAAAGCTTAGTAGGTGCTCCCCGCACGGTTGGAGAAAGATTTCTCACGCAGAGATGTGGATATATAAAAGTGAAATTTATTTTATCCTTTTAGGAGAAAGAGAGAGAGAGAGAGCAGGGAGATGGCGTAGCATCCCAAAGAAAGAAAAGGGGATGCCAGTGGTGAGGCCAAGTGGCTTTCTCATTTTAAGGGGGACAAAGAGAAAAAAAATAGTGATGGTTCTCAGTTGATAATAAAAGCGGCAGCAGATGGCAATGTCCAAGAGTTGGTTTCCCGCCTTTTCTTGGAGAAGGGATTATCACAGTTGACGTGAGTCTGTCCTCCAGATATGACTGATGCCTGGAGCTTGCACCCTCAGGAACTCTTTAGGCTGTAAAAAGCAAATTCTCAAAAAACCAATTTTGAAAGAGAGATTTCCATTGCTATTCCTTCTTTTCTGAAGTTGTGCGAAACAATTACGAATTGGTTTCATTCCTCCCATCCTGAGCTTAATCCCAACTATCCACATTGTCATCACAGTGAGTCATGAGCCATCTCCCACCTTGTTAGTCCACACCTCAAGATTGACAAGTAATCAAGGCCAGCAGGTCTGAAACTGTCCCTATAAAATCAACTGAAACCAAGGGGTCAAAACTTTGCTGGAGGTAAAGCTCCAACGTAAGAACTGAACAGCTTCTGCCCCTAGCCCCTTTCCCTATAATTGCTTACTGCTTAGGAGTTTGGTCACATGATTTACAACTTCCCTTAATCACTTGTGTAGATAATGCCTCTATTGTAAAACCTGAGACTGCCTTTGAAGAGGCTTCCCAGACCCTGCATTCCTATGGGCCCTGGGACACAAACCAGGTCAGTGATCCATACCTTGGAACTGACTCAGTAGCTCCTATGACCCCCATGGAGGAACTGACTCAGTGCGAGAATGCAGTTTCTACATGCCTGATTTCACCCCAACCCGAACAGTCAGGATGCCAATTCCCTAACCCCCTTGCTGGCCAAATTACCCTTAAAACTCCCAGCCTAGAGCTTTGCAGGAAGGCAAATTTGAGAAATTTCTCCCCCTCTGCAGTCAGTTGCCAAACAATAAATAACTCTTTTTCTGCCGAATTGCTGCTGTCTGTGTGCATTGCCTCTTTTTCTGTGCAATAGGCAAAAAGAACCTGGTTCTTTTTGATAACGCTCTTACTTGAAACACCGTATTTAATTCTTTCTATAGCCATGGGACATCCATGCAATTATTTTTGTTTGCTTAGGAATACCACAAAAAACCTATGCAGGGTTAAGATAGGGCATCAAGGACCAAGTATCTTTCTTTCTTTTTTTTTTGAGACAGAGTCTCACTCTGTTGCCCAGACTAGAGTGAGTGCCGTGGCGTCAGCCTAGCTCACAGCAACCTCAAACTCCTGGACTCAAAGCAATCCTCCTGTCTCAGCCTCCCGAGTAGCTGGGACTACAAGCATGCACCACCATGCCCGGCTAATTTTTTCTATATATATTTTTAGCTGTCCATATAATTTCTTTCTATTTTTAGTAGAGATGGGGTCTCGCTCTTGCTCAGGCTGGTCTTGAACTCCTGAGCTCAAACGATCTGCCCACCTCGGCCTTCCAGAGTGCTAGGATTACAGGCGTGAGCCACCGCGCCCGGCCCAAGTATCTTTCTAATGGTGACTTTCTCCTTAATAATCATTGCACAGTAAAAAAGCCACAGAATTTGCCTAACTGGAAAGCACTGTGGGAACAAAAGAATGTTCCTTTTAATATTTGTTTTTGTAAGGATGGCCTTGCTGAAATAACAGGAAAATACCTAATCCCGTAATTTTCTAATAACAGCTAAAGATAAATCCTATGAGCTCTCTCTCTACTTGCAGGCAACCCGGTGGGTCTCTGTTTTCACAAACACCTGAAAAGAGTCCAAAAAGGAAAGGTAAATTTTCAACAGTTGCTAGACCTATTGACTAACACTGCCTTTTTAGCCTCTGTTTCTATAGCCTGGAATAGTTCCTGAGAAGTTCCTGGATGACAACATGGGGAACAATCTCCAGACATCAAACCCAGCCCAAAATCATATCTTCAGGGCAAAGTCACTTTATCCCTAAAGCAAAGGGAACAGGATGCAGCGGTTTCACACAGCAGATTCTGTTATCTGCTTGCAGTTAAGAAGAAGAGAAGGAGAGGATACAGCAATTCACAACAATTGACTATTTTTCTCTTGCTCCCTACAAAAGCAGCAAGCCACCCACCTGGCCTCACTACTGGCATCTCCCTTCTCTTTCTTTGGGATGCTGGGCCATCTCCCTGCTCTCTTCCCCTCCCCCCTCTCTGTTTCTCTCTCTCTCTCTCTCTTCTCTATGTCCTTCTAAAGGATATAGTAAATTTTACTTTTATACCTTAATTTCTGTGTGAGAATTCTTTCTCTCTCCACGCCGTAAGCACCTACTTCGCTATCCACCCTAACAGTTTTAACTCAGATGGAGACATGACTTCCTCATTTTGCAGAACATCCATATCTGCCCCTGTCTTTGGGTGAAATTTGCCAAAAAGATAAACATTTAAAAAGTAATTTAGGTCAGGCTTGCAGGTGTGAGCCTGTAATCCCAATAACTCAGGAGGTTGGGGCAGGAGGGTCACTTGAGCCCAGGAGTTGGAGGTTGCAGTGCCCTGTGATCCCACCTACGAATAGCCGCTGCAGTACAGCCTGGGCAACATAATGAGTTCCTGTCCCTCCTAAGGAAAAGAAAAAAAAGAAAGAACTGCCTTACTTTTAAAAACTCATTAATTTGGGGATCATTAATTAGAGAAGGATCAAAACAAACTAGAATGAATAGTATTGTATGTATCTGATGGGAATGCCCAAATATTATTTAGGTACTATTAGATGTGTAAAAAATTAGCCATGGTGGGTGGCACAAACCTGTAGTCCCAACTACCATGGAGGCTGAGGTGAGAAAACACTTTAGCCCAAAAATTTGAAGCCAGCCTAGGCAACATTGTGAGACCCCAGCTTTGAAATAAAATATATGTATATATATATTTGTAGCTAGAAAAAAGGTTTCCATTAATGACATTAAGAAAACATTTCTTTAAAAAGAAATTAGAGAAACATCTCTGTCCTCTGGTTCCTCCCCCACCCCTTCCCCTCCGGTTAAAAAAAAAAGAAATTAGAAATAAAATGCATTGTGAGATGGAGTTGTATACAATATAAAGTGTATACAATAACCAACCATTTCCAATAGGCTATTGTTAAATAGGAACTTTAGACTTTGGTTCTTTTTTATCATTTTTCATTTACTTATTTATTTTTCTGAGATAGGGTCTCACTCTGTTGCCTGAGATAGAGTGCAGTGGCATCATCATAGCTCACTGCAATCTCAAACTCCTTGGGCTCAAGTGGTCTTCCTCCCTTGGTCTCTCAAGTAGCTAGGACTGTAGGTCCAGGCCACCACGCCTGGCTAATTTTTCTATTTTTTGCCTTGCTCTTGCTCAGGCTGGTCTCAAACTTCTGACCTCAAGTGATCCTCCTACCTCGGCCCCCCAAAGTGCTAGGATTACAGGCATGAGCCACCACACCCCGCCTAAACTTTGTGGGGTTTTTTGTTTGTTTGTTTTGTTTTCCTCAATTCTCACCAAGGCTGTAACTTTGTATTTTTTGATGACAGAATTGTCTTAAGCCCTGAAGTGCTGTTTTTAGATTATTTCCAATTCAATGTCCTAGGTCTCTCTGAGTGAGGCCTGAGTCTGAAGCTTTTTGCTTTTGGGCTCTTGGCATGTATTTTTTTTTTCTTTTAGTATCACTTTGGTGAAAATGGCATTTATTTCTGAATGTTTTCAAGGGACAGTGCAGGTAGAAGCCTCAGATTAAATTTTCCCTAATTAGACCAGGTGTGGCGGCTCACGCCTGTAATCCTAGCACTCTGGGAGGCTGAGGCGGGAGGATGACTTGAGGTCAGGAGTTTGAGACCAGCCTGAACAAGAGCAAGACCCCATCTCTAGAAATAGAAATAGAAAACAAAATTAGCCAGTCACCTAAAAATAGAAACAAAAAATTAGCCAGGCATGGTGGCTCGTGCCTGTAGTCCCAGCTACTCAGGAGGCTGAGGCAGGAGGATTGCTTGAACCCAGGAGTTTGAGGTTGCTGTGAGCTAGGTTGATGCCATGACACTCACTCCAGCCTGGGCAACAAAGCAAGACTTTGTCTCTAAATAAATAAATAATAAATAAATAAATTTTCCCTAATTTGATGTAGGGGTTTCAGAGCAGGACACTTGCCACAAAGAATCTTATGTGAATCTTCTGACTATGACCATCTTTCAGAGAGAACTTTGGATTCCGCCCCCCACCCCCAGCTTATTGGTGGAATATATTTCTTTATGAGAGGCCTATATAGCTGCATAGGTCACTGTTAGTGATCTAATGTGAGGATATGGAAACATAATTTTGGCTCCTAGTAGCAATTATGTTGCACTTAGCATATAGCAACTGAATGACTGGAAGAGCATAATTTGATGAAGGCTTTACTGATGGGTCAGTTGGGTGGAAGGGCCACTCCTTATTCATTTGACTGGTAACACTCCTGCCTGAACTCAGCCATGAAGACCAAGTACGGCAGTATCTGTTCTCCAAAAGTTCCCAGTCTGCTTCCTCTCTCTAGTAACTTCTCTTCCAGACATCTTAGTACTTCGCTGCTTTCTCCTCCTCTAAAGGTAGCTAAGCAATAGTTATTTCCCTAGTGGAAAATGCCCATGGATGGGAACACTGCCAGGCTGATGGGGCTATTCTGAGACAAGGCAGCCTTATACAGCATGCATTTTTCTTTCCAACAGCTTCATTCTCACTTCTACTGGGTTTTTAAAATTCAATGTCCTTTAACACATTAACTACGCTGTGAGTTGTATTTAACTCACGCTAGTTTTGAGCCCAGGGCTTTGTGAAGCATATATAACTCATGTCTCTTCACCTTGGGAGCCGCATGAACTATTTTTCAAGTTGCATATAACTCACACACAGAGAACAATTAAAAAAACAACACATTTTTCATTAAATTAGAAAGGATTGTTTTTTTTTTTTTTCCTATTTTCCTAATAAAACACTGTGGCCACAAAGAAAAAATTTTTTTTCTAGTGTGGCAGTCAATGTGTTAAAAAGCAAACAACCACCCAAAACCCCACAAATGTACAAAATCATATAGTGTACTAAATATGCCTTCATGACACCAGTCTGAGAAAAGTTGGCTGTGACAGACAAAATGAAGGTAGGTGTTGAGATTGACAGGTCCTGGGTCTCCCATGTGTCAGGGAAGGATTCTTCACTGGAGAACAGGTAATTTACCGAAGGACCTGCTGGCTGGGCATCCAGAATTACCTACAGCCAGGCAGCTGAAAGACAATTATTCAGCAAGCAGGTGGTTGAAAGGTCACATGCCTCAGTGACAAGGAAATACTCGGTCTTCTGTAATTCAGGGTTAGTTCGTAGGTGTAAAATTGCACTTTGTTTCATATTTTTTAATGCCTATGTTGAGTTTTAGTGAGATAATAGTAGACTAGAGAAAAGGGGTTCTTCTGTCTGTTTCTTTTGGATTATGGATGTCAATTAAAAAAATCAAGCATTTAAACAATTAAATTTAGTTTTCTTTAAGTATTTTTCTTCAAAAGGCCATTCTGTCATCCAGCATGGAGTGCAGTGGCGTGATCACAGGTCACTGCAACCTCCAACTCCTGGGCTCAAGCGATCCTCCTGCCTCACCTTTCTGAGTAGCTGGGACTACAGGCAGGAGCCACCACCCCAGCTAATTTTTAAAATTTTTTTAGAGACAGAGTCTCACTATGTTGGTTGCCTAATCTGGTCTCGAACTCCTGGCCTCAAGCAACACTCCTGCCTCAGCCTCCTAAAATGATGAAAATACAGGAATGAGCCACTGTACCCACCAATTAAGAAGTCTGACTGAGGCCTATAGCCCCAGAGTAGTTCTGCCAAAGCTGCTCCAACACTGCATTTCAGTTCAGTTTATATACAGATGGTGAAGATTCAGTATATGCAATATCATAGCAAAAACTGATGTCAGGAATACCACATGGAAACTTATTATAATTTTCTAAGGGAAAAAATAAAAATAAAAATAATCCACGTAGTGGCACTGAAAATGGAAAACAGAATACATTTTAGGAAGTACAGACTCCATAGAAGTTATAAATAAGAAATTCTATCATGACAGAAATTATGTCTTGGGCATCTTTATTGCTCCACCCCTTACAAAACACGTTCAGTGGACACTGCATGGAGAAATGAGCACAGCCCAACTTTTTGATGACAGAAATGCTGTGATTTGAACTTTACTATAAATGTCATTTAATTCAAAAAAAACCTAAATTAGCTTACGTGTAGTGATGTCCATATATATTAATATTTATTGTTTAAACACAGATAGCCACGACACACTGAGTGGCTGCCAGGAAACACTGTATGAGATAAAGGAATTTTTTTAAAACTGTCTTGGGAAAACCAAGATACATGGTTACATGATTTCTGAGGTAGTGTTGTACATTATATTATGGGTTCCTTAGAGAGTTTCTGCTTCTCGCCATATATAGAAAGAATAATCATCATTCATTTATTCATCAGTTGCCATACTTCTCCTTTCTCTTGCTTATTAATGGTTCCTGAGAATTCAACGTAATTTTTATCGAAAAGCTAAACACGTTGAAAAGATTTTTTCTGTATATATTTTTTTTATTACTTTGACCATGGTCTGACAAGTGCAGTATATAAAAGATTTGAACAGCCTATGGAATGGGACAAAGACAGTAAATGAGAAGAAAATACAACTTATGTTCACATTTGAAATTACTAAGTATTTTTAAATATTATTTTATGCAATTTCAAATGAACTGGGTGATAATTTTCCCAATCAGGAACAAAGTACAAGTTAATTTATCCTAAAAGGGAATTTCCCTTTTACTGTTTTGACTTTGCTTTATGAAAAAAGGCAAATAGAAAACATTCATATCTGAAAGTTTTCATATCTCAAAAATCAAGGTATTTTCCATCTTTACCCAGAATATTACATTCATATCTGAACATTCCATAATATCAATCTAGAGTGATGCCAAAAATCCATTAATTGCACAAAATTGAATTGTGAAAGGTAAAAGACTCCCTTCTGTGCAGAACGGAAATATAGACATACGTTTCATTTTCTCCATTAAACTTAGGAGCATGTAACCCTGAAAATAGTATGATATTCACTATCTGTAGCTCTCTGTCTAAAGGTAGTTCCAGAATGAACAGGGAGTCCTAGGTGACCAAAATAACATGTATATCTAAACTGGTGAAACTTACCAATGAAAACTTTCTTTTTTCCGATCAGATGCAGAAAACCGTATGTCACAGACAAAGCATCAGGACTCAAACAGAACAACATAACTGCCTTTCAAAGTGGTGGCCCTTAGGAAGATCCCCTGACTCTTAAACAAACAAAAAGTGCTGGTCTTTCTGGCTCATGAACAGCCTTTGGACATGTGCTACTATATCTTCTCTTTGGTGCTCACCGAGCTCTTAGTGAAGGTTCAAGAATCTTCCATAGTTAAGGCCAATAACCAAGCTCTCAGCTGTGTCCTGTTCACTTCCGTCACCCTGTGCTTCCAGTGTCCCTCACCTGCATTGGCCAACCCAACACAGCACACCCACCCCTCGGAAAAATCACACTTAAGAGTCAAGTTGATGCTGATGTTTCTCTTCTTTAGCCAAAACTATCCCTGTGCATTTGGCCTTCAAGGGAGAAGGATGAGGAAGTGGCTGGGTTCTGAAGCAACCAAGTCTTTACTGCCATCTATTCCTTGATCCAAGTCACACTCTCTAGAATCTGACAGTCAGTGCCTACACCAATCACTCTGTGGATATATCTGCTGAGGCTGGACATGTCATCTGTACACACAGTGAGGGTTTGGTCACTGATTGCTGCTCTGTCCTGTGATACCTGGGTTTTCTCTCTATTATAAAGTTTCAAATAGGCTTTTCTGAAGAGGAGCTTGGCTGGCTGTGGGGAGTTAGCTATGCTCCCAGCAAAAGTTCGGGTCCCTCAGACAGGGGTCATCGCAAAGGATGAAAAAGTAGTAGGAAACAGAAATGAAAATACACAGAGCCAAAGATATAGTTTATAAAGAGCAGATTTATGAAGATAGACAAAGGAGAGTACTTGAAGGGTTACATGTCTTTCCCATCAGAGATGCAACCCTGACTGAAGTATTACACAGATATTTATAATGTACAGAGTTTCAGTTGCCAGGGGTAACAGAGGTTACATAATAACAGGTAGTTTGGTTTAGGGTCAAAGTCTTCTAAAAGGCTTCTACAGATCCTTTAACTAACTCTATCTAGGTGAACAATGGGTTATAAAATCTTCTTAGGGCAAACTTCTAAATTTTAAGATAAGGCTATTACTTTAGCAAAAACGGAGACATCTTGGTTCTGGTTATTGTGTAACAGAGATTTCAGAAGTCAAGCATGAGCTGTCCCCTATGCTATTTACTTTAACCACATTGTTCCGTCTGGGCCCCAGCTCAGGCAGCATATCTTATTGATCAGCTCTTATCTCTGATTAGTTGTCATCTCAGGCAGCCTGTCTTTGTTGATCACCTCCCCATCCCATGGCTCCATGCAAGACCTGCTTTGTCTTTCACAGCAGGTGAGAGCCAAAGCAGCTGCTACTGACCAAAGGCAGCTTTTGATATGCAAACTAACGCATTTACATTTTCCTTTAGGGCAAAGCCTTGCAAGACTCCTGAAATCATTTCTGTCTCTGAAAATATAGGGGGCATTTCTATAAATCAATAATTCTTAGGCCCAACAGCTAGCACCTTCAAGGAAGTGATTGGATTATTCAATGCCACTATATATTATAAAAACTAACTTTTCCATGTTGCCTTTTATTCTACAGTGCTGGCATTAAGAGGGCTGGGTATAAATTGGCATCACGAGCTTATTACATAAGCAAAAAAGGCTTGGTTGGAATGGTGATGCTAATTTTTTCCCTACCAAGTCTTCCATTCAGTGGACAATGACATAAACATATTAGCCTCACTTGACTTGGTAAGGAGTTTTGTTTTTTAAAGAATTATATAGCTTCCTAAGAAGAAAGTGAATTTATATATTTCAACTGAGGTCCTTTATACAAAACAGTATCTATACATTGTAGGAAGTATTTTCCAGTTTACAGAGTAAGGCAGAAACATACCTGGGTGTCTGGAGCTGGCCTCCCCTCACCACAAAGACAAGTTTTGTGCTTTTGGAGAGAAACATGTCACATACCTTCATACCAATGTTCAAGGACCATGATGGACCACGACAAAAACAAGGACATTTTGTATGTCTCTAAATTTAATGGAAAAGAACATTCCAAATCATAGAAATGACTTTATTCCCCTGTTCTGATGAGGTGACTGATTGGTAATTCTAATCACTTAGGGTAACCTCCACTCTGTCTTTCTGCCCTCTATCAAGAACTATTATAGATAGCAAAGGAAGAACTATGTTCACATCTTGGCAGCAGCCATTTATAGAGAAATGACTCAATCTCACGAATAGCAATCAGTGCACCTAAAACACAAATTTTGTAAGAGATTCTATTGAGAACCGTCTCACTGATACATGTCACAGTCATTTATAGCTTACAGCCACATTTATTGCTACAATTTATTATACCCTCCTTGACAACAGGCATGATACTGGTGATCTTTGACAATAGAGCCATAGTCCCCAACATTTTTGGCACCACGGACCGTTTTCATGGAAGGCAATTTTTCCACAGATGGAGCGGGGGTGGGGAGGCAGTGGGTGGGTGGTGCTTTTGGGATGATTCAAGCACATTACATTTATTGTGCACTTTATTTCCATTATTATTACATTGTAATATACAATGAAATAATTATACATCTCATCATAGGTTGGGGACTCCAGCAATAGAGAATTCATAACAGCATGAGTTAGACGCTGGGATTACTATTACTGAAGGAAAATTAGGATAAGATAAAAATTGTAAGTATAGTACCATGAAAAGGAAAATACACAAAGGGAAAAAAATGACTGAAGTTTATGCACATGGTAATAAGGACTGACAATGTCAAAAGAATAACTTGGTGTCATTATAACTTGATCTAATCCATGATGGCAACAGGAAATTTTAATATATCATCTCATTAATTGAAAATGAGAATAATGTGTTAGTATACAAGTTGTTAAAAACAGTTAAGAAACTATTTTTAGGAAACATACAGAAACTTTGGTAGCCAAAAAAAAAAAATACATATTGTTTTTAATCACATACAACATAATAAAAAATGAACTGAGGCATTACACTCAGCTGTGAATAACACAAAACACTAAAAATTTCCTGATAAGAGGAAGGTGCTTATTCTCATATGACAGTTCTGGGTGAGACTGGTCACTGCCCAGTGCAGCAGGAGATAAGCTCCCATCCACTTGGTTTTGACAGCAGCATTGTAGCTGCCATGCTGATTCAAGAACACAGTCACTACTAGGAGGAAAAATGTCCTTGCAACACAAATTACCACTTATACCAATTCAATCAACAGACTAGAAAGTTGAGCACGAGAGGCTATTCCCATCCATGACAGTCTGAATTAGCTCTCTGGTAAAGACATTATAATGCTAGAAGAACAACCAACTGCAGATTGCTTTTTTTTTTTAGGTCTTTAAAGAATTTTTGTTCTTTTCATTCAATTCTCCTCAATTTCCTTTCTACCACTGATGGATCTTTAATGTAGAACGTCCAGGGAGATTTCTGGAAACCTACACATAGAAGAAAATGAAATTGAAGTGATTTTGAGGATACTCTTGATTGGCAAGCCAAGGATTCATAAAAACGAATTTGAGGCAGGGATCCACACATTCCCGGCCGGGCGATCCACCCGCCTCGGCCTCCCAGAGTGCTGGGATTACAGGCGTGAGCCACCGCGCCCGGCCGGGAATGTTTTCTTATCTAGGAAAATAAAAAAGGCCCCCATGAAAATTTTGACGAATTCAATTCTATTAAAATTAAGGAGAATCAGCCGGGCGCGGTGGCTCACGCCTGTAATCCTAGCACTCTGGGAGGCCGAGGGGGGAGGATGGCTCAAGGTCAGGAGTTCAAGACCAGCCTGAGCAAGAGCGAGACCCCGTCTCTACTAAAAATAGAAAGAAATTATCTGGACAACTAAAATACATACATAGAAAAAATTAGCCGGGCATGGTGGTGGTGCATGCCTGTAGTCCCAGCTACTCAGGAGGCTGAGGCAGGAGGATCGCTTAAGTCCAGGAGTTCGAGGTTGCTGTGAGCTAGGCTGATGCCACGGCACTCTAGCCCGGGCAACAGAGTGAGACTGTCTAAAGAAAAAAAAAAGAAAGAAAGAAAGAAAGAAAGAAAGAAAGAAAGGAAGGAAAATCTGTCAAGGTCAGGCTCAAAGAAAGAGTTGTTTGGGATGTCTCCTGGAGAAAGGGTTTATGAATTTAACAGTTTATTTAGGTTAGAACCTTAAATTGACTCCAAGTGACAGTCTCTTGTTGTGAAAATGAAAGATTTGAAGGAGGGACCGTTTCCACACTGTGACAAGGGGACAGACGGATATGTGAGGAAGCCTTGGCCATGCCTCATCCCAAATTCCTATTTCCACGAGGACATCAGGCCCTCTGTCCTTTCCCAGTCTTGCCTGGCCTAGTGTGGGGTCCCCTCCTGCTCTGAGGCGACAGGGTCCCGGCCCTGGACACTGAGTCCTGGGGCGCCACCCAATCAGGGGCGCTGGGGCGGGGCCTGAAGCCACACCCAATCAGGGGCGCCGGGGCGGGGCCTGAAGCCACCCAGTGAGGGGCGCCGGGGCGGGGCCTGAAGCCACACCCAATCAGGGGCGCTGGGGCAGGGCCTGAAGCCACCCAATGAGGGGCGCCGGGGCGGGTCCTGAAGCCACACCCAATCAGGGGCGCTGGGGCAGGGCCTGAAGCCACCCAATGAGGGGCGCCGGGGCGGGGCCTGAAGCCACACCCAATCAGGGGCGCCGGGGCGGGGCCTGCTTGCTGTCCATTCAAATGCGCCGCGGGAAGGAGGCGGCGACCTCCCAGCTCCCAGTGTTCCTGTGTGTCCCGCCCGCGGCGATCTGGGTCCCATCTTCGCTGCTTCCAGAGGCTGCAGGTGCCTCCACCACAGATCCTGTCTCGCCGCCACCTACCCCGTGACCTGTACTGATCTAAGGAGCCGTAGAGAGGACGCCGGGACACCTGGAAGCCGGGGAATGGTGAGTGTGCGGGGCCCGGGGGCCCCAGATCAGGAGGAGGGGCTGGTTGGAACCGGCTGGAACCGGCTGTGGCGGGACCCGGGCCTCCCTGCGGTCCGCTCCGGAGTCTGCGGACCGGACCCGAGTCGCCGCTGGCGCAGCTCGGCCCTCGGTCCCCCCGGCCCGCGGGGTGGGGCTGGGCCGGCAGCCGGGCCGCCGGGTGTCCTGTCCTGTCCCTGCGTGGCGACCTCGGCCCCGGTCCCGGAGCCCTCTCTGGGCAGCTCCGTGCCCACAGCCCCGCATCTCTCCAGATTGTGCGGTGACGGCGGGCGGGTCATCGGGGGAGGGTTCTGTCGGTTGTTATGGAAACCGCAAGAGCTTTTCCGGCTAGGTCTGTTTGTTCGCTGCAGGGAGGGCCAGTTATTAAGACAAGGAGAATTGCGAAGGAAGAAAGGAATTTTTAATAGGAATTAGGGAGAGCGGGACAAGTGGCCTCAAATCTGTCTCCGAAAGTGAGGGGGGGGCGGGGGGCGGGGGGCGGGTGCGTGACTTGGGGCGGGTTGTTGGGGAAGATGAGTCTTCGTGCCAAGACGTCTGCGCGGGGACCTTCGGAGGAGTCTCAACTCCTTTGTTTTGCAGAAATTCCGCCATTTCTGGAAAACAACCCCAAAAGGTCCAGTGGTTAGTTAAGGGGAAAGATTACAAAAGACATACCTGGGTCGTTGAAATTTGTTCATAGAGCCGGTTACAGATATGTGGGGTTCCTGAGCGAGGCGGGGGGCTGTGGTTTGTGGGGTCCCCACAGTCCCTCCTTATTCCTGTTAAAAAGTCAACTGACGCACTGTTAAAATTAAGGAGTTTATTTGGGCAAACAGTGGTTCATGAATGAGAAAAAGCCCAGTCGTGGTTGGTGGTTTGTGGTGCAAGGAAAGGCTTTTATAAGGTGCAGGAGAGGCCAACCCAGGTCAAGTACTTGATTGGTTACAGTTATGTTGTTGCCCTATTTGAATTTGTCAACCTGAAATAAGTGAAAGGATCACAGTTCACTTTTAAAGATTTTATTCAAGCGAAAAGCTAAGAATGACCATTCTAGAAAGTACATACTCCAGAGAAATAGGTTCAGTGCTCCGAAGTTAAAAGTGAAGTTCTTGCTTTATACAGGCAATGAACAAAGAAAGGTAGCAGAATTGCAACGTTTTGTATACAAGGCCGGTTTATGGGGTACAAGAGTTTAATTAATTCCAGGTTGTGTTTTTTCCATAGAATTCAGTTTCCTGGCTGCTCAGGTTTCCCTCCCACACTGCCTTGGAGTGAGCCACCCTGGGCTCCATCTGCAGGGTCAGGGTGGGTCCCAAGCTTGGGAATGTGCTGACCTATGGGAGTGTGGGGTCCCTTGTGAACTCGGGGTGATGCCAGCTGCCTGCCTGAGCTGCTTCCCTTTGGTTTCCTTTGCAGAATCTTGCTGCCGTATATTTGCTCTTTACCTAAGCATTTAAGAATTTTCTTCCATGATCTGGGTGTAAGAATTTTATTCACTTGGTCGGAACCTTAGTAGACTGTGTGATAAGGTCTGAAGAACCAAATAGAGTTCTTGAAATAAATTGTTTGATGCTAAGTTGAAATAATAATATAAATACTCAGGGACACACCACCCAGGGAAACCAAAAGACCTCGGACAGTCCTGGTGTGCCTCCCTGATCTTACCTCCCTTTGGCATCCAGAGGTGACCAAAGTTGTGATTCTTTTCTTTACTCTTTATAGCTTTATCATCTCTTTATCACAAAGCTGAGTTTTGCCACTTTTGAGTTTTCAGTAACTTAATATTACCATTAATATACCACTAATGTGGTATGCTGAAATGGTTTATTTCTGGTGCCTTTGTCTCTCTCCTTGCCTCAGTTGTACACACACAGCTATCTAAAGTCATCAGACACCCAGTTGACTCATCCATTGCATTGCTTATGGGACTTGGGTTGCTTCGAGTTTATTTTTTGATCTTGTTAAGAATGTCATTCCTGGTTTTGTCCCCAAGTGAAAATGGAACATGAAGTTTTTTATCCATTGGGAAAAAGTTGCTGGGCTGTAGATGATGGATACATTGATATTGAGTCGGAAATGCAGTAAAGTGTGTATGAATTAATCATCTGACTTTCATACATGTTAATTCTTGTGATTTACTAACACTTGGAGTTTAACTCATTTCCACTGAATCATTACTCTCCTCTCCATCTCCCCAGCCCCCTTAATCCCTGGCAAGGAGTGATGATTTTACTGCCCCTAGAGTTTTGCATTTTGTAAAATATTATATACATGAAATCATACTGTAAGTAGCCATTTCAGAATAGCTCCTTTCCTGTAACAATATGCATTTAAGGTCTTCCCATGGTTTAAAGCTCATTTCTTTTTATTATTGAATAATATTTCATTGTATGGGTGTCCCAGTTTGTTTGTCCATTCAGCTATTGCAAGCCTCAT
>NW_027183266.1:0-32782 GCF_041146395.1 Eulemur rufifrons | reverse complement strand
TACAATATTATGTCTCATTTTCTCTATTACAAATAAACATTTGTGTATATGAATTTTTGCTTATTTGGATTACTAATCTAGAGCAGGATCTGCAAAGCATGTTAAAACTTGACTAAAGAATGTGAAGAACATTTAGAGATTCAATGTCAAACTGTTTTCCGATTTACAATAATGTAAGAGCCTACCAGTTTCGTTAATACCTTTTAAAACATTATCTATTCTTTTGCTGATTTAACAGGAAGAAAATGGTTGCTTTAATTTGAATTTGCTAGATGTTATCAGGGTTAAATATTCTGTTGCAAATTTTAATCTTAGTTCCTCATTTGTGAATTATTTTTTCTTTTTTTTTTTTTTTTTTTTTTTTTTTTTTTTTTTTTGTTGAGACAGAGTCTCACTTTGTTGCCCAGGCTAGAGTGAGTGCCGTGGCGTCAGCTTAGCTCACAGCAACCTCAAACTCCTGGGCTCAAGCGATCCTACTGCCTCAGCCTCCCGAGTAGCTGGGACTACAGGCATGCGCCACTATGCCCGGCTAATTTTTTCTATATAGATTTTTAGGTGTCCATATAATGTCTTTCTATTTTTAGTAGAGACGGGGTCTCGCTCAGGCTGGTCTCGAACTCCTGACCTTGAGCAATCCACCCGCCTCGGCCTCCCAGAGTGCTAGGATTACAGGCGTGAGCCACCGCGCCCGGCCTTATTTTTTCTTATATTCTATTTTTTCTTTGCCCACTTACCTACCAGGATCTTAATGTTTTTCTTATCAATTTGATGAACTCTTTACCTTACAAATATATTAAACCTTGGTCATATTTGATAAAAATTATTTTACCCAATTAGTCGTCTACAGAGGCAGTACAGTATGTTGAGTATCAAAGACCCCAATTTAAATTTCAGAAAAGGAAAAGCTTACTTACAAGGTCCAAATACATAAAACTAAAAGGTATAATTAATTTTTAAGGGAGTTAATTTCACCTAAAAGTAAATAATCCTGATTTGTAAGTTTCCTAGAAAAATATTTCAAAAATGTTCTGAAAATAGAATTTTTCATAGATTATAGAATGTGGCTCCAAGAAACTTAATAAACTAGGTTTTTGAAAATAGGGATGGGAGAAAAACTAAAATCAACAAATATGCCAATAGTTTAAAATTTTTCAAACATAAATCTCTAATCAGAGCTGCCAATATAATTTTTAAAATTAACTCATTTTACTTTCCTTCTGATAAAGATATTTTTGGTCTAGCCAACTGAAAAAATAACTAAACAAACATGAGTTATTCTATATTACTAAGTACTCTGTCAATTATTTGACAAGTTTTCTTTGGGTAGACATCTCTTTGCTTTAAAACTAAAATAAATGCTAAAATATATAATAATTATCAATTTTCCAAAGGCCAGGAGAAATAGATTAAATTATCAAAAACTGTACTATGTATCCATAATTTCTATGTCTAGGGGCTAATACTAATAAGGCTAAGACAGTGTAGGTAGATGAGTAAACATGAAAGAAAATCTATATTTCAAAATAAATACCCTATGAACAGTCAATCCTCTTCAAATACAAATGACTAAGTACTAGGAGTATGACATTTATGTAAAATTTCATACCATAAGTAAATTATAGTCTATTCACCATTAACAATGAGAATGAACTAATTACAACTACATGCAACAAAACAGTTGAATATCACAAACATGTTAAGAATGCCAGAAACAAGAGTACATGCCATATAATTCCATTATATAAAGTACAAAATAGGCAAAATTAATCTATGGTGCTACAAGCGAAGATAATCATTACCCTTGGAATGGCTAGAGAGGTAACTGGAAATGGAGCAAGGAAGGGTTTCTGAGGTACTGCTAATATTGTTTATTGACTTGGGTGCTGATTTCAAGGGTGTGTTCAGTTCAGGAGTTCGAGACCAGCCTGAGCAAGAGCGAGACCCCGTCTCTACTAAAAAAAAATAGAAAGAAATTATATGGACAACTAAAAATATATATAGAAAAAATTAGCCGGACATGGTGGCACATGCCTGTAGTCCCAGCTACTCGGGAGGCTGAGGCAGGAGGATCGCTTGAGCCCAGGAGTTTGAGGTTGCTGTGAGCTAGGCTGACGCCACGGCACTCTAGCCAGGGTGACAGAGCAGGACTCTGCCTCAAAAAAAAAAAAAGAGAGAGAGATGACAGCTCTGTGCATGTTATTTCTTCTGAAGACCTTCCAGAGGGACAAAATGTGGAGGTGGAAGAGAGTGATATTGATGACCTTGACCCTGTGTAAGGCTAGGCTAATCCTCACCCAGACCAACTTCCAGTCCTGGAAGCTCCATTCATGGGTAAGTACCCTGTATAGTTATACCATTTTTTATCTTTTATACCCTATTTTTGCTGTACCTTTTCTATTTTTAGATACACAAATACTTACCATTGTGCTACAATCACCTACAGTATTCAGTACAGTAACATGGCACACAGGTTTGTAGCCCAAGAGCAACAGACTATACCATCTAGGTTTGTGTAAGTATACTCTAAGATGCCCATGAAAAGATGAAATCACATAAGGACACATTTCTCAGAACATATCCCTGTTGTTAAGTGATGCGTGACTATATAAACGCTTCTAAGACATGACAAATAATCTAATTAACTTGACATTCTGAGAGTTATTTTATGAATTACATTTTCCATGGCATAATAGCTAAGAGCCACACTGTCAATGATTTTGACTTTCAGGAAAGGGTTAACAAATTTTCAATAGCCTGCTGGACTGCTTTATTTTCTGAGGCTTATTGTTTGTCATAGTCTAAATTTAAATGATCTTCAATCATCCACAAACAGACTTTCTTCTTAACTACATTTAAAATTTACTACTGTTAAGATATATCAAGGTATAAGAATTATTAATAATATGATAAACACCCATATACCCCCCTCTCAGTTTAAGAAATAAACTGTCAGTTTTGCTGCGGTGCCCTGTGTATCTCTGCTCATACCTAGGTAATAACCTCTATCCTGAACTCAGCATTTATCACATACATCTTCCTTTCACGCTACCATTTTTCAAAAGTCAAAGGTGGCTATCTTCCTATTGAGCACAAAACAACTGATCTCAAATTATGTCTTTAAAATGTTCCTGAAAAGGTTTGTTAAATGATACTGTGTATGAATGTATTACAGATGTCAATCACTGTATCTGCCTACCCACAGCCCTTTTTCTAAGGAACTACCTGGCCCCCACAATCCACAAGACCCTGCCCCTCACCCCAGCTACAGCTGATCAGATAAGGAGTGAGGAACTGACTCAAAACCATCCTAACCTGTCCCTGGCAAAAGAGATCACAGAAGTTTGAAACTGGAACATTAAGCAACTGAGACAATGAGTTGTTAGGAGTTAAGCTGAAAAGTCATGGTGAAAAGGCAAAAAGAAGACCAAAGAAAAACAAATGAGAAACCACGTGGCCCCTCAAAAAAGGAAAAAATGGTCTTATTCTTGACAATTTTCCAATTCCCATGATACCAGTACCTCATTTTCTGCCTTTGCATTCTTTGAGGTCTCTCTGAAGTCTTACAACAAACTTCTCTTTATTTGAGTTACCTCAAAAGGAAAAAAAGATAAAAAGCCACAGGAAAAAGAGAATCCAATAAAAAAATATTCATTTCAAGCCTGTAAATCACAAACTTAGAGGAAAAACATTATTTACAAAAAATATATTTGAAATTCATTTCAAATATACTATAGAAAATGTGTTAAGAAATATATTATTTAAAGAGAGAGAGAATAGAAAATTCCAAAAAACTCAATGACAGTTCCTATCGGAGATACATGTAGAGTTTTCTCTGGTCACTAGAAAACATTATTTTTTTTTAAATCCACTGATAAAAATTTGCCTTTATCTTAAGTCACTTACTTGTGAATAGTCCTTAAACTAAAAAATCCACATTTTCTAGGTGGGGAGTAATGGCTAACACCTATAATCCCAACACTCAGAGGCTGAGGTGGCAGGACCGCTTGAGGCCAAGAGTTTGAGACCAGTCTGTGCAACATAGCAAGAACCTGTCTCCACAAAAAAACTTAAAAATTAGCAATGCATGGTGGTGTACTCCTTTACTCCTAGCTACTTTTGCAGTGGGGGAGGGGAGGGTGCTGAAACTGGAGGATTGCTTGAGCTCAGGAGTGTGAGGTTATAGTGAGCTATGATCCTGCCATTGCATTCCAGCCTGGATGACAGAGAGAGACCTTAGCTCAAAAAAAAATAAAAAAGAGAGTCTATATTTTCTATCCCAAAATCGGAGCATAGTCTTAAAAAGCTATTTTTTTCTGATTTACAGGTTTGTTTTTATGAAAGTCTTAGAAAAGTTTAAACACTAAAAAAATTGTATCTGTCTAGAAAATCTAGGAAATATAAATATACCTTTCTAGTAACACAATTTTCTAGTTAGTGGGTCTTATAACATGAGTTCATTAACATTCGGGATTTTAAATCTTCATCTTGAAACTCTCACTACTTTTGAGATTAGTAAAATGTCTCTCTCCTGTTTTCCATACCTCTTGATTGCTTTTTTCTTGACTGATGGCTTCTCTACTTCTGTCCAGTTCATCAATGGTAACATTTCCAAGGCCTCTTCCTAGGCCTCTTCTTTTCCAGGTCCTTCTTCCCAGGCAATCTCACACACTTCCATGGTTTCAATTATTTCCTAAATCATATTTGTTTCTTAGATCTTTCTGTGGCTCTGGACCCAACTTTTCAGTTTATTAGATGGTCTGCCTCCAAGTATCATTGGCACCTCAAATTCATCAAGTTCAAAACCAAATAAATTCATTATTGTCTATCTTTAAAACTATTCCTTTTTCTTGTTTTCTGTTTTAGTAGATGGGATTACCATAGATCCAGCTCATCTTTCAAACTCCCATCTCCCCTTCATTCCATCAGATACTTGGTTACCAAGTCATTTCAACCTTTAAGATGTTTCTCTATTATGATATATAAAATATGTGCTGTTTAAAAAAAAAGACATTTCTCCAATCTATTTCTTTTCCCCTTGTCTCCGTTCAGAGCATCATCTTTAGGTTAAATTATAGTAAAAGCTTCAAAAATTATCCTGCTCTTAATCCATTCTTTATACTGCAACTAAATTTATGTTTGTAAAACAGAATCTAGTAACTCTGCTCCTACAACTCTTCAATTACTAACACTTATAGGATAAAGTTCCCAACTCCATAGCATGATGACACATGGAAACCTTCACAACACTAATTTACAGTCTCACTCCTTGCTTTTTTTAGGGAAACTGTATAACAACTGTTCGTGTTAGATAATCATACCGAGATCACATTCTCTGAACATCCAGAAAATTTCATTACCTCCACAGTCTTTTCCTAAATTTTCTCTGGCAGGAATGCCCTTCAATTCCAAATTCTTATGTCATCTCCTATAAATCTTTCCCAGACTGTCCCTTAATAGAATTAGCACTTCATCTTTCCCATAGCACCCTGTTCATTTTTTATACTACTTATCATTTTACATTTATACGCAACATATATATAATTCATTCATTCAATGAACATTCACTGAGCACTTAATGTTCACAAACTATTAATAGTAGAGGAGACACACATAAATAGTATACAATATGATCAGTACTATAATAAAGTTACAAATAATATATGTATCAGTCTCCCCACAAGGTTGTATGGTCATTAAGGATTGTATTTTCTTACTTATTTTGATATCAAAAGAAGCCTCCAATGAACAGATGAACAAATGGCAGTGTTAGAAGCTGTTATGAGCTCAATTTAAACAGAAAAGAAGGGGCTGGGTGCAGTGACTCATGCCTGTAATCCTGGCACTCTGGGAGGCCGAGGCAGGAGGATCGCTTGAGGTCAGGAGTTCCAGACCAGCCTGAGCAAGAGTGAGACCCCATCTCTACTAAAAATAGAAAAACTTGGCCAGGCAACTAAAAATAGAAACAAAAAAATTAGCTGGGCATGGTGATGTGTACTTGTAGTCCCAGCTACTCTGGAGGCTGAGGCAGGAGGATCCCTTGAGCCCAGGAGTTTGAAGTTGCTGTGAGCTAGGCTGACGCCACGGCACTCACTCTAGCCTGGGCAACAGAATGAGGCTCTGTCTCAAAATTAAAAAAAAAAAAAAAAAAAAAGAAGGGAATCAAATGCAGGGCTGCCAGGGGAAGGAGGAATGAGGAAGAAGGGAGTAGGGTAGGCCAACAGAAGTGGTAAACAACATGATCACAGAAGCAGAGGAGGTAGTTAAAAAACCAGGCTGCAAAGCAACTCATAAGAAAGAAAAAGGAACACAATTAACATACATCACCAGGCCAGTAAACCAGAGGGAAAAAATGGAAAATGGAAAGAAAAACAAGGAAATGGAATTCATATACTATTTTGCAGGTAGCCTGTAAGAATATATGGTAAAATAAACAAGGTACACACACAAAATTTGACCTTGCTGATGATAACAAGGCAAGAAAGGAGCTACAGATAGCCATATAATGAGCTAAATATATGATGTCATGGAAATGGGAATCATCTGATAAAAGCACATCATCATTAATGTGCAATGAATCAGAAGATTGGAGCAAAATATAATGCTATTGCTCTATCACCAAGTAAAAGCCTAATTATGATTAAGCTAAAAAAATAGTATAAGAAATACATATAAACTGTATTGGAGATTCATTTATTCACTCTCTAGACATTAACAAGGTAATGAGCAGTTAAACTAGAAAAGTGAACACTGCCATCTGGATTCACTCAACAATACAAACACTAGTCAGAAAGGGAAGACATTTCTCCCAGCTACCCACTCACAGCAAGGATTAATTACTAGGCCCATGGCCTCAACCTCACAAAAAATGTTAATGCTTCTTAGAAGGGAATGGTCTATCCCCAGCTAAGCAGATTCTTTGCAGGAATTACTGTAATAGAAAGGTACCACTGCTAATTACCAGGCTACAATGTAGCAAACACATGTGTCTTGTTAAGAATTTTGAGTCTATCAGCAATCAAGTTCCCTGATTCTGGAAGTATGGTGATGTTGAGTGCCCAACCTTAACAGACCTGAACCCTACCTGACAGATAATGAAATAAAGTAACAAAGATTCTAAGATCCAAGAGTCTCCAATGGGCATGAAGAAGCCAGAATCCTAACATGGAAATTGAAATAACTGGAATTAGAAATCCAGACACATTGTCATAGGTCATATTTGATAAATTTAATCAGAAAGCTTAATGCATTCCTTCTCTTAAAACCCATATCATACCATTCCTTCTCCTAAAATCCTTTAGGTAATAGGGAGGTGGAAGTGGGGGAGAAGGATTTCTAATACATTTTTTTCCATATTATCATCCCTGGTTTTCTCATTCACTTGTACAATCTCACTTAAGAAAATTTGCTTTAAATTAAGGAAACATTTATATTCATTTCCTAAAAAAAAACAAAAAAAACAAAAAAAAAACTGATATATTCCCTTTAAATATTAGTAGCTTATTTTCTCCCCTTCTTTTTCCTATTTGCCTATTTCCTTCTATTTTTCCCCTCACTTATTTTGTTTTCCATATTAATCTCTTATCTGACTTCTACTCCTTCCTTCCTCACTTTAATTTCCCTATTTTTATATCTAATATTCAAATGTGTACCACACATGTTTATGATTAACTCTGTTAAAAAAATAAAAATCTTGGCTTTCATTATTTTCTATTATTGAATCACTTTTCCACATCTAAAAAAGTTATCTCTATGAATCCAAAACAAGTATCTCTATGAATCCTAAAAAAGTTATCTCTATGTAAGTTTATACAACATAATAAAATTTCTCTCAATATTCAAAAAGACCTTTACCACACTAAGTTCTGAATATATAAATACATATTTTTTGAAACATAGTATCCTTAGCTTCTTTAAAAAAATTAGAGCACATGTTGTGAACTGGTATTAAAGATAATGTGCAAATCAGTCTTAAGATGCTGGCATAACATGTCAAAATGCACCTTCAGTTATAAAGTTATCATATCTGTTTACTTTAAACCATGGCAAATGGGAACATATAGGAGACATCCTTTGTATTTAAATGTCTTTTAGCTGAGCATGGCAGTGTTGGTGCACACCTGTAATCCTAGCACTTTGGGAGGCTGAAGCAGGAGGATCACTTGAGCCCAGGAATTTAAGGCTGCAGCGAGCTTTGATCACACCACTGCACTCCACTCTGTCCCCCTCAAAAAACCAAAAAGTTTTAAATATAGTACTTTAAAATCATTACACCCCCCATTCTACCTCTGTAGCTAGTTTCTAAGCCTTTTTTTTAATAGAGATTACTCTCACCCAAATAGCCCATACATACATTCCCAATCATTCCCATTGCAAATGAGTTTTAGAGTAGCCACGCAATGCTACAGAGTTCTTGTCTCCTGGGCCTGCTTTCTCAAGCAGCTCTAGGACAATTACCTGGATAACAGGTTAAAAACAAAGATGGTCATCCCCAAGAGATTCTGAATCAGCAGATCTGAGGAGAGGCCCCAAAACCTGTATGTTTTGAGGTCCACAGGGATCCCAATACGTAGCCAGCTTTGAGAACTACAGCTCTAGAGATTATCTTCAATTTTATTCTTCGAAGCCTGAAATTTCCAAAAACACTGTTCATTTTATGAAGATGAGCATCAGTGGAGAGAACTAATCTTATCCTTCCATCACCTGAGAACATTAGTCTTCCAAAGCTCCAAAACACTTGACAGCAACATTTCCTTTAAACCAGAAGACAAAATTATAGACCTCTAATACTTTGGGGGGGAGGGGGAGGGTGACCATGAAGACAATTAATAGTTAATAATCATAGGACCATTTTGTGTGTCCTTTTATATGGGCCAAGGACTGGATTGTTTTTCATATATTATTTCTAATCTCCATCACAACCGATGAGGCAAGTATCCTTATACCCACTTTACCAATGAAGAAACAGTCTTAGACTATGGAACTAGTCCAAGGTCATTCAGCTAATAAGTGACAGAACTGAAAATTAAATCCAGATCTCTCTCAAACCTGTGAAATCTGTAACAGTCATTCACATAATGTCTCTCATAATATTCAAACTCAGCCACCATCTATTAATACATAACACAATCCCCTATCCCCTCTCAAAATATCATAAGACATCTTGCTTTCCCACCTAGATCCTATCCTCTTTAGAACCTCTATTTCATTAACTTCACTGCACTTTAACTTCTTTAGAGAATGCTCCTTTAACCTATATGCCTTAACTATTATCAAATTCACCTGGAAGATGAGATTTCCTCACAAATATCTCCAGATGAAGCTTTTTATTCCCCCTCCCTCCTAAACAGAGCAGGTAAGTTGTTTTACCAAACTCCTTGGTCCCCTCATGGCTGCATCAGACTGTTATCCTTCCAAAGTCATAAAAAACCTTTCCTCAATCTGACCCATGTGATCATTCAGTTAACAAATATTTGCTGAGTGCCAAGTATGTAGCAGGAACCAATAGTACTAAGCAGTGGGGATACAGTAGTAAAAAGAACATGGTTCCCACCCTCAAGGAGTCTAAAGGTTGATATTTAACAAATATTTCAAATGCGATGAAAACAGGGGAAATGCATGTGCTATGAGCATATAGCAGAAAGAATTCATCTAATCTGGGAATTGGAGAGGAAAGCGTCGATTGAAATAAGACCTAAAGGATGGATAAAGGAGTTAGCTCAAGCAAGCAAAGAAGCACTTTCCAGAGAGTAGAAAGAATATGTGAATGGGTCCTTAGGCAAGAAAGAACATGACTATTTAATATTTCTTTTTAAAAAACCAAAAAGTCCCATGTGTCAGAGAAGAAAACTAGAGAGAGATGAAACTAAAGAAGGGAGGGAACAAGATCATTCAGGATCTGCGACATGATCACATGGTTTTTAAAGGATCAAGTGTTGATTACTCCCCTCTTACACCCTTGCCATAGTTTTCAGAAACTGTGAATTCAGAAATATAGCATCTATATTATAGGTCATTAAATATGAAATGTCCGATTTCAAATCAAAAGTCTAGTTTATCTCAAACAAGTAGCAGTACAATTAATCAAAGTGTGTACCAAAACTATCATCCCAGCTTTGCCATCTTAATGGTACCTTGTTCATGCCAGCAGCAAAGAAGCCTGGAAAGCGAGTGGTGATGAAATCACAAAAGGCATTTTCCACAGCTTGTTGAGAATTGAATATTTTTCCTGGCAAGAAGTGATCCAAAGCTGGGAAAAAGTGGTAGTCAGTTGGTGCAAGGTCTGGTGAATATGGTGGATGACAGAGTTTCCAAGTCCAGCTTCTGCAGTTTGAGCAGCGTTATTTGCACGACATGTGGTCGAGCCTTGTCTTGCAAGAGGATTGGCCTCTCTATTTACCAATCTCAGCTGCTTAATCACAAGCATCCTCATCATTTTGTCCAACTGGATGCAGCAGACATCTGCTGTCATCGACTGACCAGGTTTCATGAAGCTGTAGAAGATAATACCAGCACTGGACCACCAAACACACACCATTAGCTTTTTTTTTTATGAAGATTGGGTTTTGAACTGTGTTTTGGCACTTCATCTTTATCCAACCATTGTGCCGAATTCTTGCGATTGTCAAAAAGAATCCATTGTTCATTACACATAACAATACAGTGTACAAATGGTTTGCCTTGATGTTGTAATAGCAAAGAAAGGCAAGCTTCAAGACGATTTCTTTTCTGAAACTCGTTTAATTCACGCAGAACCCATCTATCCAACTTCTTTACCTTGCTGATTTGTTTCAAATGGTCCAGTATTATTGGAGTAGTAACATCGAACCTTGCGCTAATTCATGCGTAGGTTGAGATGGATTCGCTTCCACTATAGCTTTCAGCTCATGATTATCCACTTTGGTCTCAGGTGGCCCACGTGACTCATGTTCAAGATTAAAATCACCAGAACAAAACTTCTCAAACCATCAACGTACTGTGCGTTCATTAGCCACATCCTTCCCAAACACTGCATTGATATTTCTTATTTTTTTTTTATTTCAGCATATTATGGGGGTACAAAAGTTTAGGTTACGTATTTTGCCCTCCCCCCGCCCCGCCCTGCCCCGCCCCCTGAGTCAGAGCTTCAAGCGTGTCCCTCCCCTAGACAGTGCGCATCGCACTCTTAGTTGATATTTCAAGCTGCCTGCGCTGCATTGGTTCCATGACGGAACTCATATTTGAAAATAACACCATTTTTGACTTATCCATGGTTTCACAAAAATTGCTCTAAAAATAATTTGAAAGATAATCACAAGCCAAAACGTGCACTTGAAAGACAGAGGATGGTACCTTCATGATAAACATACAAAAAGTGTCAAAGTGAAATGTCAGAGATATCAACTATTAAACTTAGTACTTAATGAAATCAGACATTTCATAGTTAATAACCTAAATACTTTACTACTGCAATCCCCAACCCCTAGGCCATGGACCTGTACTGGTCTGTGGCCTGTTAGGAACCAGGGTGCACAGCAGGGGGTGAGCAGAGGGTGAGCAAGAGAAGCTTCATCTGTATTTACAGCCATTCCCCATTGCTCACATCACTGCCTGAGCTCTGCCTCCCCCCACCAACCCCACAACTGTCTGTGGAAAAATTGTCTTCCATGAAACTGGTCCTTGGTGCCAAAAAGGTTAGAGACTGCTGCTTTACTACATTGTCTCCTTACTGTACTACAAGCTTCTTAAAATTCTTAAAATTTATGAATACCTTTATTCTTCATTTAAGTGACTCAAGAGTTTTATTCTAGTGTCCATTTTACAACGAGATTAACTAGCATCTTTTAGAGAAACAAATTGTTTCATGTAAAAGTCAAAGCGTACATGAACAAAAATGTTTGTTCACCCTAAACTCAAATATCATGAGGAAAGAAAAACACTATATTTGGGGCTGGGAGCAGTGGCTCATGCCTGTAATCCCAGCACTTTGGGAGGCCAAGGCAGGGGGATAGCTTGAAGCCCAGAATTCTAGACCAGCCTGGGCAAGATAGTGAGACCCTGTCTCTACAAAAAAATTATTTTAATTAGCCAGCAGTGGTGCATACCTGTAGCCCTAGTTACTCCAAAGGCTGAGGCAGGAGGATCACTTGAGCCCAGGAATTTGAGCTATGATTGTACCACTGCACTCTAGCCTGGGGTGACAGAGCAAGACCTTATCTCTAACTAAAAAAAAAAAGAAAGAAACAAAACTATATTTGACATAGTCCTATTTATATCATGTAAAATATAAATAAAAGCTCAAAAGAGCCAGGCGTGGTGGCTCACTCCTGTAATCCTAGCACTCTGAGAGGCAAGGGAGAAGGATTGCTTGAGCTCAGGAGTTCAAGACCAGCCTGAGCAAGAGTGAGACCCCCATCTCTACTAAAAATAGAAAAATGAGCTGGGCGTCAGTGGTGTGGGCCTGTAGTTCCAGCTACTCAGGAGGCTGAGGCAGGATGATCGCTTGAGCCCAGGAATTTGAGGTTGCAGTGAGCTATGATGATGCCACTGCACTCTAGCCAGGGTGACAGAGTGAAACTCTGTCTCAAAAAAACAAATAAATAAAATAGCAGAAGTACAAAGGCTCACACAAGAATAATGGTAGCCAAGAAATTAAAAAGAATTCTATTTATAATACCATTTAACTTTCTCTCTTATCATGCAGGCTTAGCATTCATAAGTACAGAGAATGACAAAAGAACAAAACTAGTAACTTTTAAAGAAAAGGAGCCATGGGAACACTCCACTTATTTCTGGATCTCGCCACCCAAGTTCTCTCAAGAAATCTCACCATTAATTATATTTTCTCTCATGGGTACCTCCAACCTCCTCCTCTCCCTAGGATTCTTCCTATCAGCATTTATGCTTAATCAAGTCTTACTTAAAAAAGAAACAAACAAAAAAACTCCTGCAACCCAGCACCCTCCTCCTCTACTACTGCTTTTTCCTTCACAAATTTCTCAAAAAAGTTGAATACACTCAGTCTCCATTTCATTTGGAAATACTTTTCAATCAGTCTTCAAGAAACTCCACTGTGGTTGCCACCCCCATTTCTCTACCACAACTGCTCTCATTAAAATCACCAAAGACCTTTTCCTCTCCAAATCTAATGGGTATTTTCAATCCTCAACCTACTTGACCTCTTGGCAGTATTCATCATAGTTGACTACTCTCTCAAAACACTCTTGTTCCTTGACTTTATGTATGCTCTGATTTTCCTACTTTTCTAGGTCTCCTTCTCAGTCTCCTTTGCTAGCTAGTCCTTCTCTAACTAGCTTTTAAATCTTTAAGTTCAGGAGAGTTCAACCTTAGGCACTTATCCTTTTAACACTATTCACTCTCCCTGGGTGACCTCACTCTTGCCCAAGGCTTCAAATACCATCTATTATGCCAATGACTACCAAACTCCAGTCAGATCTTCTTGATATCCCAACCCACATGTCAAACTGCTTATTCGGAAATCTCAAAGAAACATCAAATTCAGCATCTCCAAAAGCCAACTATAATTATCCCTCAAAAACAAACGAGGTATTCCCTATCTCAGTCATCCAGTTGCATAAGCCAGAAACATCTACAAGAAGAGGTGACCTCAAGAAGAGGTAACTATGTTACCTGCAAGGCTCTTTTCTTCTCTGAATTTATAATCTATACCATCAGTTCTCAAAGTGAGATCCAGGGATCTTTGAGGGTTTCTGAGACTATCTTAGTCAAAACTATTTTCATAATAGTATTAAGACATTACTTGTCTTTTTTACTCTCATTCTCTTATGAGTGTACAATGGAGTTTTCCACAGGCCACATGATATCACAACAGACTCAATGCAGAAACAGATATGAGAATCCAGATGTCTTCTATTAAGACAGACATTAAAAAGATTTTTAAAATGTCAAACAATGCTACTCTTTTTTTCTTTTCTTTTTCTTTTTTTTTTTGAAACAGAGTCTCACTCTATTGCCCGGACTAGAGTGCCGTGGTATCAGCCTAGCTCACAGCAACCTCAAATTCCTGGGCTTAAGCGATTCTACTGCCTCAGCCTCCCGAGTAGCTGGGACTACAGGCATGCGCCACCATGCCCGGCTAATTTTTTCTATATTTTTAGTTGTCCAGCTGATTTCTTTCTATTTTTTTAGTAGAGACGGGGTCTCGCTCTTGCTCAGGCTGGTCTCGAACTCCTGACCTTGAGTGATCCGCCCACCTCGGCCTCCCAGAGTGCTAGGATTACAGGCATGAGCCACTGCACCCAGCCTACAATGCTACTCTTATTTTAGAAAAGTTATTTTTCATTAAAAATATTAACATGTACTATATCTTTATTTTAAATAAATGTATAACTGCATTTAAAATTTCAAATACAGTATATATCAATAGCTATATCCCACATAAACAAAAGCTCTTTGAGTCCTCCATAACTCAACTGTATAAAGTGGTCTTGAACACCAAAAAGTCTGAGAAACGATGACCTATTCCTGTAGTATATTCACAAATAAGACATAATGACATTTTGTAATAGTCAATTCTCAAGTATCTTCTACCAGCAAATTTTCCTTTCACATTTATTGGCATTCTCTCATTCAGTCATATAGTCTCATTTTGCTCAATAATTATTGGGCCCCTACTATGTGCCAGGCACCAGGGATAAAAAAAAAAAAAAAAAAAAAAAAATGAAAGAAATGACTTCATTCTGGCTCTTACAGGGAATATTTTCTATATCTTTGCTACAAGTCAGTTCTCTCATCTCTATCAGAGATGTAACAATCATCTCTGCCTAAAATGTGAAGAAAAGACAACCCTGCAACAGTCCTACTATCTAGTCTCAACATAAAATGGACAAATGGTAAATTTAGTAGGGCTAGAAAAAGTAGAAAACATTCCAGCTCTAAGTCAGACCTATTACATTGTTCCAAGTAAATTCCCAGAATAATCAACACTCCCATAATACAGTAGTACATACAAATGGGCTGAGAATTTAGCCTCACCTGTGTTTACATATAAAATACAAACCTCAACAACTACTTTTACAAAAACAAGGCTGATCTACTATAATCCAGGAAATCTGGAAGGAACTATGTGACATTTGGTACTAGTTTGGCCTTTGCAGCACAGGAGGCAGGATAAGGATAACAGAGAAAACAATGTCACACACTGATATGAAACAAAGAGCTAAACTAGAGTCTAACTAAGCGTGCTGGTCCCTGGCCTGTTAGGAACCAGGCCACATAGCAGGAGATAAGTGGCAGGCCAGGGAGCAAAGCTTCATCTGTATTTATAGCCGCTCCCCATCGTTTGCGTCACCACATAAGCTCCACCTTCTGTCAGAGTGGCATAGGAGCACGAACCAGACTGTAAACTATGCATGTGAAGGATGTAGGTTACACATTTCTTATGAGAATCTAATGCCTGATGATGTGAGGTGGAGCTGAGGAGGTGACACTAGCACTGGGGAGTGGCTGCAAATACAGATTATCATTAGCAGAGGTTTGACAGCACAATAAATGTGATGTGCTTGAATCATTCCAAAACCATCTCCCCATACCCGTCCCCAGTCCATGGAAAAATTGTCTTCCATGAAACCGGTCCCTGGTACCAAAAAAGTTGGGGACCACTGCTTTAGGAGAGCTGAAACTAGGAATAACCAAAAAGAAAAAAAAAAAAAGCCCTAAAAATGAATCTACATTTTGCTTACCCACTATTTAGTTATCCTGAGTACTTTTCTAAATTAATTTCAAGGGATATATCCCCAAAAAGTTGTCTTACAGTTTGCAAGTCAGGATTATTTTTTGCCCTAAAGTATAAAATTTTCACTACAAAAGCTTCCCTGATACATAAGAAACTGTTAACATCAGTTAACTCCAAGGAGAAGTGAGGGTCCAGGATACGAAGCATATTTTTTTTCAGTATGTATGTTTTTAAATTTTTTAAAAGCAGATGTACTTACCACTTTTTGAAGTAAAAGAACAAGGAAAAATTTTTTATAGGTTTCCATCCACATTCAATAACTTAACTAATTGAGAGGATGTTTAAGGAAACAAAACAACTAATTGTTCCTTCATTGGAAGCCCTTACTGACTGCTTGACGCAGTACAGTTGCTGCTGCTTTGGGTATCCACAGAACTTTATCATTTCTTTTACCCCTCTGTACTATTATTTACATATCTCTTACACAGGACTGTGGAGATGATGTTTTATTGCTCTTTACACAGCACATACTAGTGACTAGGTGCTCCAGAGCTGTTTGCTAAATGATGGTCCCATTGGTAAGTCTCAGAATCCAATTCTTATACGCAAACAGGCATAAAAACACATATGAAGCCAGGTATTTCACACAATATGAAGAGGTTAGCCATTCCTAAACAGAAAATGTACTATACGGATATATGTAAAAAAAGAAAATATTATAATATATGTGTACATATTTTATAAATAATCTCAAAACTAACAAGAAATTCCTTAATAAAATACTTACTTTATATATTTAGACATGAAAATCATGAATGGAGCCTATTAAGTTGTAGCCAGAGGTATTACTCATGCATGATTTGTAAATCTAGTTTTAAAAAGGAAAGTGCCACAATACCAGAAACAGTTTCTACAAGCCTACTAACAACAAAAAAAACAGTAAATGGCTAACTTTTTAAAAACTCACCCAATCACAAACTGACCAAAGATAAATCAGATTCCTTTATTTGCAAAAATATCCTTCTAGGCCAGGCATGGTGGCTCACGCCTGTAATCCTAGCACTCTGGGAGGCCAAAGTGGGAGGATTGCTTGAGTTCCGGAGTTCAAGACCAGCGTGAGCAAGAGTAAGACCCCATCTCTACTAAAAATAGGGAAAAAAAATTAGCCAGACAACTAAAAATAGAAAACATTAGCCAGGTACAGTGGCACATGCCTATAGTCCCAGCTGCTTGGAAGGCTAGGGCAGGAGGATTGCTTGAGCCCAGGAACAGAGAAAGACTCTGTCTCAAAAAAAAAAAAAAAAATCCAACTATTTGTAAAAAGATCTCCTTTACCTTATTATTTCTCTGTAACATTTAAAATAATTCATCATACAAAAATGTAGCATCTACACAAATTTTCAGAGACGCATTTATTATATAAAGTGTAGTCTTACTTCATTAGTTACTTCATAACTAATTCAGAGAAAGAAAGCATTTTAAAGTTAGAAGTTAGAGGTCACCTAGCCTCATGCTTTTCAAATGTATAGCTATGACCCATTAGTAGGTTAAAAAAAAAAATATATATATATATAGAGAGCTAGCATTTTTTTAATGAAGCTAAATACAACTGAATTGAAAATATCTGACTATATGAGAAGTAGTAAGTGCATTTTTTAGTGAAACTTTCATTTCATTATATATATGTTACACATATGTACATTATATTCTCATAGAGATACTAGAAAATATATTTCTTACTTTGAGTGTCCTAGTCAAAAGAGTTTGAGAGTTTCCCAGACTTTCTCAGTTCACAGAATCCTTAGTGTCTCAGTTCATTTTCTCATGGAGCCCCTCAACCAAAAAAATACCTAACAGTTCCATTTACAAAATAGTTAGGTCTATACTATCTCGTAACTATTTATGTCCTAACAAATTAGCAGCAGTTTGAAAAATACTAAGTTGAAAGAAATATTTTATTACTAAATAAGCAAAATTACTTATTTATAGGATATATGCACCTATTAGACATTACACAATTTCTCAAAGCTTAAAATTATTTTGGACACTGTCACCTTCATTTACTGTTCCACATTGGTTTTTACACAATACTTGCATTTTATCACAGCAACCCCCTAAAACCTAGATTTCTGAAAACACATTGTCTTAGAAAAGAATGCAGTAGCACAATTTCATGTGCACTATCTCAAACTGGTAGTTTGAGTAGTGTTCCCACAGATGTCAAATACCCCACAGACATCCCATAGCTGTCAAATACTGCCGTTTTCCTCAAAATATCCCAGTGTCCATGTGAGTTCACTACAGTGCTCCAAGATACAGCAGGTCTACGAATAAGGTCATTTCACTCAACGTTGTTTCATTATAATCTTGCTGAGAAAAAAAAAATCAATTTCCAGATAGGGCCACTATTTGTGTGGAGCTTGCATATTCTCCCGCTGTCTGTGTGGGTTTTCTCCGGGTACTCAGATTTCCTACCACATCCCAAACATGCACACATCAGGTGAATTGACGTGTCTAAAGGGTCCCAGTCTGAATGAGTGTGGGTGTGGGTGTGAGGGCACCCTGCAAGCGAATGGCATCCTGTCCAGGGTGGGTTCCCACCTTTGTGCCCTGAGCTGCTGGGATAGGAATAAGTGGGTAAATAATTATATTACTTGTTTTTATTAATCTTTCTTAAAAGTATGTATAGATCACATTTATTTCAATGTTAGAGGTGTTCTGGGTCTTTATTTAGAATTTTGGTGATATTTTTGTGACCAGAAATATGCCATTAGAACTTAACTCTTCTCTGTATCAATTAGCCTATGGTAAAATTGCTTGCATTCATTTTGCTTAAAGTTGCGGTTTCTAACAACATTAAGTGAGGACTTACTGTATCATGGCTGAATGCTCAGTCTTAGAATCCTGGGTTTAACACTGACATAGCCTATAGGCTTGCTTTGTAAATTAAAATATAAGAGTTAAGGTCACAGTGATAGTAGAAAAATAAATGCACTTAGTAGAGGGTTTCACAAATTAATTTCAGCCTCCCATCAACAAAAGTTTTGAAACAAGATCTAATAATGTGATATTCTGTTGAAATTTGTATCTCTGAAAAACTATATTCAAAAATACATTTATATAACTATATAAGAAAAAGTTTGCTTCAGTATTTTCTTTTTTAGAAAAAAGTTTCAAAAATTACAAAAGTGGGTCTTACAATAACACTCTATATTACTAAAAGTGTCAAAAGTAAAAAGGCATCCACTCCCCTAGGGATAACACAGCTAACAGTTTAATGTCTATCCTTACTGATCTTTTTCTATTACATACAAAATTAAAACAAAACCAAACTACATTTCTTTGCCTATGTGTTTATTTTTCCATAAATCAAATCATATTCCACAGTGTGGTGCAACTTTTTTTTAACGTATATATATCATGAACATTCTTCCAAGTCAGTGCATAATAGTAATAGAAAACACTTATGTGGTGCTTACTATGCTTACTTAGGGCATAAATATTAACTCATTTAATTCTCACAGCATCCCAGTAAGGTAAGAACTATTAGTATATCCACTTTTCAGATGAGTTTAAGTAACTGCAAATGGTCACAGCTAGTGAGTGATACAGTTAAGATTTGAACCTAGGAAGTCTGCTGCACAGTCCAGGGACTGAAGGACATACTCATTTGTTTCTCGGGAAGTAACAGAGATATCCCGAAACCCGAAAACGGCATAGCACCTCACAGCATAAATATACTATAATTTTAACTGTTCCTCTTCCAATACACATTTATGATATTTTTTTACTATTTGTTATTGACTTTTTTTGAATAATGCTAAAATGAACATTCTTACAGAATTCATGTGCTCTTATGTTAATATTTATGTAAGATAAATGCTTAAAAATGAAATGATTCTATCAGATATGTACACTTTTAATTTTGATAGGAAACTCCAAATTTCCTTCCAGAAGGTTGTTCCAGTTGTACTAATTTATAATCCTAATGACAGAGGAGAGGGTTGAAATTCATTTTTAAGTTAACAAATATTTTTGATTCATGGAAAGAGAGGCCCATTTTGAGTTTTTAATAGTGATATAGAATAGAATGCCAGGTTGATCACAATTATCCTCTGATTTGATAATTATCTGACGTATTAAACAAATGTAGACCATGACTGTATAGTAGATGCTGCTTCCAGTTATGAAACCAACTATGGATGAGATACTTCCCCTATATGAACCTCTGTTTTCTTATGTAAAAAACATGGGAATTGAACTAGCTGAACTTAAAGAATTAAAACTCCCAATGCTATGATTAAGAAGTGACTTAAAAGTTATTACAAGCCTATAATTACAGTACAAGTATAACAGGTTAGGGTCTTAAAGCTTCTATTTTCTTTAAATTACAATAATTATTGCCAGAGCACCCAGGCAATGAAAATTTCATTTTTTTAATGAAAATAGTCAATAAAGTTTTTAAGATCCACCTGTGGCTTATTCTCAGTGGCTTTTTAATCCCAACTTGTCATTCCCCTGCTACCTAGCAAATCTGAATGTACCTCTGGAGTATATTCCCAAGAGTTGAGATGTACCTAGGAAATAAGAACCAGTTTTTTTTGTTTTGTTTTGAATATATTATCCTGAGACCCCCTCTTTAGTCAATTTATTCAACTAATAATTATTGACTATATTACTTTATGCTAGGCACCGGGTGCACAATAGTGAATAGAGGATCTCTGCAATCATGTAACTTACAAATCAGATGAGAAAGGCAAATAACCCAAAATACCCACATGCAAAATTACACTTAGGATAACAACGAACAAAAAAATCAGTGCAGAAAAAACAACTATGCAATCTTTTGATTATTCCTTTTTTTTTACTGTGACATTAACAACTGTTTGACGTAGGGAAAAAAGTAAATAAGGAAAATTATTTCACAACTTGCCCCATACTGCAAAAATAACAATCACAATTGTAGATAACTTTTTAAATCATCAGTTGTCTCTATAATAAAATCACCAAAATGTTACTACTTTTCAGTGATGCTACTGATCATGAGGCGGGAATATTTGTTTTACATAACCAAAAGTATAAATGATTTGAAGAACCAAAGATGACAGAACTGAGTCTCCAAACAAAATGAAAGACAATAAATGAACTACAATTTAATAACCTTGTTCAAGGAAAAAGTACATAAAGAAATAACGTGATCTATTATAATAATCCATGACTTGTTAATAATTAACAAAATGTTACAAAAATACTGTTTTGCAAAGAACTGACAATCACCAGCCTAAGGAACAAGTGGCAGGGAAAAAGGAACAAAAATAGAATTTTTTTATTTTAAAATAATACCAAATGCCAGAAGTATCTATATTAATATTTAACTTAAAATAAACTAGTCATAGATTATCTGCAGAAATGAGAGCAGTATTCACATAAATAAATGAACTTCCTTTTGTGTCAGTTTCCACAACTACAAAATAATTTGCCATACCTACCTCACAAGATTGGTGTGAAGACTAAATAAAGTATGTGGAGGCACACTAAAAAATGATGTCAGTTATTTTAGACAACAGCTTCTTTTTTGCTCCCACTATAACTTACTGCAATTTAACAAATAAAATTGGGTATATAGGGACTTCATCTCTTCTTCTGCTCATTATGTGGTAGAAGTGTTATAAAATGGACAAAAGACTGGCAATCAGGAAAAGAGAAAAGTTCAAAAATTTTATAATTCATAAATTGATTACCCCACAGAAGGTTGGCTGTTCAAGTATTAACGCTCTTACATTACACACACACCAATATATCTCCCAGAATCAGAGAAATTCTTTCACATATGTATGAAATTGTTTACATCCATAACTCACCATCTCTACAAAGTTCTACTACTATAAAAAGATGAGATACACATGTATTTATCCACACATACAATGTATTCTAGCTTGACATTTATTTTCTGATTAAAGTATCTTAAATTTAACGCAATGACAGTTCAATGGTTCATATTTATTACATTGAATGGAGTTTGTCAATTTAGCACACCAAAACTACTAATTATTACATGCCCATGGGTTTGAAGCAACTTCTAGCATAAATCTAAAAACTAATCCCCCAAAGTCACAATACCATGTTATTATTAGCAGCACATTTCCTGGTTTATAAACAATATTTTACACTTAGAAATTGTTTAAACACAGGGTAACTTGTAGTATTTCATCAACTTTTCAGGTTGTTACTAGGTCTGCGGATAGCCTTTCCTTTAAAACTGTTAAATTACAGAGCAGGAGGTATAGTTAACATGGTAACACTAACGACTTCTTCAAATTCAAAACAAGGATCACCATCAAAACAAATCAGGTGGAGGACATGGATACTGATCACTAACCCCGACAACATGTTTTTTCCTCATGTGAAGGGTCTGCTACTATCACTAAAACCACATTAAAATCTATACCTATGTGCAACTTCCTTATCTGAAAAATTAAAATCCAGGCATTTCCAACACATATCTGTCACATGAGCTAAATATCATTTAGCTTGTCGGGCTCCATTTAAAAGGCGGCAGGGGTAAACACTGACAACTTCCAAAGCATAAAGATATCTCCCCCTTCAATCATTTGCGAATATACCGCTGGACTATGTTCGATAGCTGCTAGACTGGAGCACATCAAAGTTTTCCCTATACGAGAATGTTATTCCCACCAAAAAGGAACAGAAACTGGTCATCCTTGCCACCGGTGCCAGTTCCCCGGAATTTCCCAAACTATGCTTGATCTGCAAATGAAGGACATTTCTCCTGAGACCAAAGGCGAGAGGAGGGACGGGGATGGGGGAAGGACACTGGCAGGTAAGGAAGGAAATTCCGTCTTCGGCAGGCACCGGAGGAACCTGAAACCCAGGTCTCAGGATGGCCCTCCCCGATATGCCTCAAGACCGAGGGAGGTTTCCAGAGGGGAACACCAGGCAGGGCCCGGACTCCCTGCGCCCCGCCCCGCCTCCCTCGCCGCCACCCCAGGACCCGGGACCGCGGACAGAGGCAGCTGGGGCTGAGCGAGCGTCCGCGGACCCAGCCAGGTCTTTCCGCAGCTCACCTGAGAGTGTTGCCTCCGCCCTCGGCTCCCACGGTGCATCCCGCGGGGCCTGGCGGAGGGTGCAGTGACACCGCCCCGACCGGCCCCAGGGCTGCCCGGCCTGGCCTCCCCGCTCCGGGGACGCACCGGGTGCTCGCTTGCACCGGCTCCGGGGATCCTCCGGTCTGCCGGGAAGGAAGAAGAGGCGGAAAGGCTGTCTCCCCTCCCCCACAGCAAGCCAACCCCTGAGCTGCGGCTCTCTGCAGTTCCCTCTGGCGCAGGTCTGGCCCCGCTCCCCCGCCCGGGAGTCACTTTGGCAGGGCCGGCCGAGTCGCCATTACAGCCCAACGACTGACACGGAGGAGGAGCGGCGCCAGCGGCAGTGGCTGTCGCGGCGGCGCGAGGCAGGGCGGGAGCAGTCAGAGCCCAGGCAAACATCGCGAGAACTGTCCCGACACGGTTCCACAGGAATGTAACCTTCGGGTAGAGCCATGTTAAGTGTGGCCAAAAGGCGGAAGCTGGATAAAACGAGGAGAGAAACCGCAAGGAAGCCATGTTTGATGTGGCGAAGTTTGAGCTTTGCAGGACTCGGGAGGAGCCGAACTATATCCGCAGAGACCACCCCTACCCACTTCCCTTTCACGCTAATTGGGCCTCCTGGCTGCGCATTTCACCCCGGGCCAAGAAAACAAGCTGAGGATTTGACAAGGATGAACTCGAAGTCTGAAAACAGCAGTTTCTCAGAATTTACGATGTTTCGCCAATTGTACAAATAAATCGTCACTTCAGTCAGTTTCAGAATAATTGCAGCTCTGTGACTGCTGCAGTTACCCACTGCTGTCACTGTGGCCGTTTTATTCGCAAGGGTTACAGTTCTATCTAGTGTGCACTCACTCTGTCTAATGGCTTAAGTCTCCAAGCAAGTAAAACGGAGTTTCCACCTATTACATATTGGCCTGATGTAACTGTGCTTTGAGAGGCCCTCCTTGGTCAACCTATCTTCTCATCCTCTTTCCCCAGTCTCCAGGTGGTAAATTCTTTCATCTGTCAAGACTTAGTTTAAAGGACATCTCTTCTGCGAGTAATGCCACCTTCCATAGGTGCTCACTGCACACGAGCTCTACACGCATCACTTTTCTCCACCTTCTGGACTCCGATAGTTACTTACCCAGAGGCTCTTTCTCATCTTTAAGTCTCTTTTTTGTCTCTATATCCCAAAAGGGGCAAGCGCAGTAACTAGCACACTGTAAGCGCTCAATAGATGTTTGTTGAATAGACCATATAAATGAAAGCAGGAGGCAGTTCATAATTAGTTTCTCTTTGTAGATCCCACAGCTGTAACCTGAATAGGAGATAAATGGATGTATGAAAGTCCTGCACACATATAAAATGTGTCTCCAGGAGGTGAGCCAGAGGGAAGAACAGAAAATATGGGTAATCCAGCAGTGCAAGTGGCAGCAAGAAAAACAACTTAGGTCTTCCCCAGCCTTGCTCTATAATGCAGTGGGATAAATACTTTTCTCTTTTACTTTTTTTTTTTTTTTAAGGCAAGTATGAGGTGAAATTTATTGAGGAGAGAAAGATAGGATTGTAATAGGATTACAGGGCAAGAGCAAGATATAGGTTTACAGAGCAAGATAGCTACTCCACAGGTGACGACCAGACCCCTTGCCACAGCAGGGAAAAAAGAGCGGGATAAATACCTTCCATATGTTATTTTACTGAATGTATACAATCACCTTATTAAATAAGTATACTCACTTTTTTTAAAAAAAGAAATAGGTTCTGAAAAACTAAGAAATTTGCCCAATATTATACCATTGGTAAAGGAGATATAAGATTTGGGGTCTCCCTTACCCCAAAGCTTATTTATACTATTCTGCCCCCATGCTACCTCCTGGGCAACAGACAAAACACCAAAAGTTCTGTCACTATGCCCGCAGCCATGTTATCTTGGTGTCAGCCTATGCACAATTTCTACCTCTTATGCCTGTGCTCATGTTTTCTCCTTGCCTCCCAAATATCTCAAACACATCAATCCCTTTCCCTTTTGACACAACTCTTATTGCTTTTGAGTATTTGTACCATTTACTCATCATTTCCTAAGAGTAATTAATCTCTGGAACAAGAATAGAAGCTTAATGCAAAAAGGTTTGTCACCTTTCCCAGAAGTCTCCACGTGTTAGACACATAATAGGTATGCGGTATGACTCTCCTTTTTCTCTTACTTCTTAGTAGACATCAAGATCCGATTTTTCTGCACTCTATATTCTTCATTGATTACTATGGCTTTGACTGTCACCTCTCTTTGGACAACTAGATCTTGTCCCAAAACTAAATCTCCAATTGTCCTTTACCCATCTCCAGATAGATGCAGAAGTCACCAGCACCTCCAGCCCTCAATTAAGTTTATCGTTTTTCCTGTCCTCAGTCCCACAAAGCCAGCTCCTCTTCCTGCCCCCTGTATTTCTGCTAATGGCCATGACAGAACACCCTTCTGAGAATGGAGAGGCTCAAAAATTCACAAATAGTATATGTTCCTCTCTATTCCTTGCTCCTACCCAAGCAGTTATTAAGTATCTAAATACCATTGATGCATATTTCTTATATGTACTCCCCTTTTGTCCAGTTGCACTACTGCTCTTCTAATTTAGACTCTCATTTTTACTGCCCAAATGATTGTAGTATTCTTCCCAGAGTTCAGCTTGAGTTTTGACTCTGCCTTCCCTCTATCTGCCAAGGTAAGTAAAAACTTCTCACCTCAGTCATCAAGGCTTTTCTCAATATGGCACCAGCTTAGCTTTTCATCTCCCTGAAGTGAGGCAACACAATAAAGCAGAAAGGGCAGGGATGTGACATAAGGAAGATTGATTCAGATCTTGACTCCATCACTTACTTGTCCTGTGACCCCTCAAGAACCTCCATCCCATTGTCTACAAATTAAGGTTAATGATATCTAGGCTGTGCAGTGTCTTAAAGATCAGATACAACATCTATCAAGAGCTTGGCATTAAAAGACAAATAAACAGTGGCTAGCTAATATCACTTCCCTAAATGGGAAGTGATACATTGATTGGGATTGTTACAGTCAAGCCAAACTGGATCTCAGATACAACCTGTTTATTCCTACCTCTAGGCCTTTGTTCCCTGACCTGGAACACATATTATCCCGGTTCACAATTTCAGCCACATTCTTTAAGTACCGGCTCAAAGGCTACCTACTACAGAAAAAAATGCCGTGATTGTTCATACTTTGCTGATGATCTTTCACCCCTGAACTCCATGATGCTGTGTACCTACCCCCTGTAGGGCAGTATCCACTATCTAGTTCTGCATTTATCTCATACATCATTGTCATGTTAAATTGTAAGGCCCTTTATCTCCCTCATAGTGGATTAACAGTATGAACTCTGAAGTCAAACAGTCCTGAGTTTAAAGCCTGGCTGAGCTACTTACTAGCTGTATAACTTTGGTGAAGTTACTTAATCTCTTTCTGCCTCTGTTTCCACATTTGTATAGTGGAGATTGCAATGGTACCTACATCATAGGGTTGTGTAAGGATTAAATGAAATAACATATGTAAAGGAATATAAAATGTATTCAGAACGGGCAAATATATAGAGACAGAGAACAGACACGTGGTTGCCTGGGGCTGGGGAATGGGGAGAGATGTAAGGGGTGGGGGAGAAATAAGGAATGACTACTAATGGTTACAGAATTTCTTTTTTATGTGATGAAAATGTTCTAAAATTGATAGTGGTGATGGTTGCACAGCTTTGTAAACATACTAAGAACTATTGGACTATATACTTTAAATGGGTGAATTGTATAATATATGAAGTATGTATCAATAAAGCTGTGTAAAAAAAAGAAATAATATATGCAAAGGACATAGCATGGTACTTGGCATATAATAGGTGCTTTAAAATGTTGATTATTTTTACTAAGCTGAGTCATTTATTTTTTATTAGCTGAATCAGTGTCTTGCACATACCAGGTACTCAATATTTGTAGAATTAAATTGAATATTTGTTGAATTTAAATTTTGGGTGAATAGTTATATATTTTCTCTCCTGGGAATGTGAAATTTGATATCGATCTCTAGACAACAAATTGAGAAATGGAAAGATACAGCTTTGGTGATGTAATGATGTCATTCACTATTTGTAATTAATTGAATAAAATTATGTGTCAGGACTGATTAAAGACATTTCTAAGAAAATGTCAAGCCTGAATGCCAAATCTGATCTTTTTCAATAATAAATTCAACCATTATAAAGCTCTTTCCATTCTAGGGATGGGTTTTCTGGTTACCTTTTTTTTTTCTAGATTTAATCTTTTGGCCTAGTCTTGAACTTTTCTGGGGGATTTGATATTTTGATGGGCAAAATTATGGAAAAACTAAAATTTATCAATAAGACTTTGACAAGAAAACAGACATAGCCACCTATCTTCTCATATATATATATATATTAATAAATATGTGTGTGCGTATGTGTGAGTGTGTGTGCATAAGCACACAAGCCTGTGTACACAAGCCAAGGAAATACTGGACAGAGAAACTTCTGTGACATCAACTCCAAAAAGCAAAAGGAGAATAGGAATATCTACAAAGGCAGCGTTTAACCACATTTGACTGTAATGGGGTATTAAAATTTTAATTTTTGAGTGAGGTCCTAAGACAAACTGATAGCAGCAACCAGAGTAAGTTGTAAGACAGGCCCACAAGATGTACATTTTCAAAGGAGAAATATGAGACCAAGTATGTGGTTCTCGGGCCCCTCATACAAGACACTTCAACCTGATCACTAATATGAATGGATGGAGAAATTGTAGATTCAAAGAATTTTGGTGTTTTTTGTTGTTGTTGTTTTGTTGTTTTTTTTTTTTGTTTGTTTGTTTTGAGACAGAGTCTCACTTTGTTGCCCTGGCTAGAGTGCCATGGTGTCAGCCTAGCTCACAGCAACCTCGAACTCCTGGGCTCAAAGCAATCCTCCTGCCTCAGCCTCCTCAGTAGCTGGGACTAAAGACACATGCCACTGTGCCTGGCTAATTTTTCTATTTTTAGTAGAGATGGGGTTTCTCTCTTGCTGAGGCTGGTCTCGAACTCCTAAGCTCAAGGGATCCTCCTGCCTCAGCCTCCCAGAGTGCTAGGATTATAGGTGTGAGCCACAGTGTCTGGCCAGATTCAAAGAATTTGAGAGCAAGATTACTTTGGAGAGGACAGGCAGTGAAGTGCAGAGGTAGCTCCTTCCTTACTTACATCAAGCTGGTAATAGGGGCTTTGAGGAGATAATATGGAGAGCTTGATATGTATACTAGAATCCAGAAGGCATGGGGCTTGATTCAGGACTGAAAAAGGTATAGCAACCTTGGCAGCTGAGTCAAGTACAAGGGAAGTTAAATGCTTCAGCTCCCAAAGGAGAGTCAGAGATTGGAGGATCTAAGGGACCAAATGTTGAACCTGAAGTAGGAATCATTATAAATTGCAAATTGTAAAGGTAGGTATCATTTTAAAAGAAGAATCTCCTGTGAATAATATTCTACTATTTGTGTTAAGAAAATGTGGGGAGATATATAACAGTGTGGAAGGAAACCTATGACCAGGAGTAAGAGGAGACTTATCAGTCATATTCTTTTGTACTTTTTGAATTTTGAGCCATGTGAATATACTATTCAAAAAATAAAATTTGAAAAATAAAAATCAAAATTGGCATTTTCCAAAAAAGAAGAAAGGAAGGAAGGAAGGAAACAAGGAAGGAAGGAAGGAAGGGGCCAGGTTGGTAGCTCACACCTAATTCCAGTATTTTGGGAGGCCGAGGCAGGAGGATCACTTGAGACCAGGACTTTGAGACTAGCCTGGGCAACTAGCAAGACGCTGTCTCAAAAAAAAAAACAAACAAACAAACCAAAAAAAACTTTTAAATTAGCCAGGCATGGTGGCATGTGCCTGTAGTCCCAGCCACTCAGGAGGCTGAGGCAGGAGGATTGCTTTGAGCCCAGGAGTTCGAGGCTGCAGTGAGCTATGATTGCACCAACTGCACTCCAGCCTGGGCAATAGAGCAAGACTGTCTCTACAAGGAAAAAAAAAAAGAAAGAAAATAAAAGGAACTAAAATTGAAAGGATGAAGGGATCCCTCCAAGAGAGTAGACTCCAGAGAAAGAGGAATATTTGGTTAGGGGCAGAAGATGAGGGCACACTGGGAGTGGCCAGCTGAAGGAGAGGCAATGTACACATCCAAAGATTTGTAGCTGCTGAGGCTGGGCAGGAAAATCTTTAAAGAACCCAGGGAAATACTCTAAGAGAAAGAATGACCTTTAAACATCTACTAAGCTAAAGAAGAGCAAAGCTACCTTACAACACACCAGTCAAGTGAGAATGTTCTTACAGTTCCTCCCTGAGTCCTCAACTCCCTGCTTTCCACCCTGTGCAGGATAGAAATCATTATTAGCAAACCTAAGGAAAGGGATATAGTCTAGACAAAAAAAAAGAGAAAAGAAGGACCATGCCCCACTTCCTGAAAGGAGTTAACACAACTGCAGGAAGCCCTAGATAAAAGAGGGCGGAAGTCATACGTTTGAATAAAGGCTGAAATGTTGATTCCTATATTGGGCTGGATATTTTATTACTGAATTAATACTGTGTTGGCAAGCTAATGTAACATAAGACTCTTTATTAACTAAAATTAATCAGAAAATTATGAGACCTGCCTGAGTTTTATCCAGGAGTAAGAGAAGGATTTCTCCCATGGAACAGACTGAGAAGAATGGTAAGAGAACAAAATAAATTTGCCTTATTATGACACCCCTGAGTCTTGCTTATTCAACATATCCAAAGACATAACCTTTACCAAAAGTAGATCCCAAGAGAACTTGAACCAGATAAGAGTGACAGTAGAGACAGAAAAGCAGGAAGCCAGTCATAAGAGCACCAATAACATTACCAGGCAAGAATGGAATGATATCAGGGAAAAGAGAGAAGAAAGAAAGGATAAAAAAGGAATAAACAGACATGATCCACCTTTGGAACATTTAATAAAAGGAAGAAATGAATAAAGAAAAAATTGACGATTAGCAGCAGCAGTCCAGAAAAGTTCAGTGATTTAAAAACCCTAAGAACCAATTTTTTAAATGGCAAGATGCTTTATATCACTAGCAATCAGGGAAAGACAAAATAAAACCATAATGAGAAGCCATTTCATACCCACCAGATTGGCAAAAACTAAAAGTTCTGGTAATATCACATGTTGGCAAAGACGTGAAACTGGATTTTTTTTTTTTTTTTTTTTGACAGAGTCTTGCTCTGTTGCCCAGGCTAGAGTGCCGTGGCATCAGCCTAGCTCACAGCAACCTCAAACTCCTGGGCTCAAGCAATCCTTCTGCCTCAGCCTCCCGAGTAGCTAGGACTACAGGCATGTGCCACCATGCCCGGCTAATGAAACTGGATTTTTATTCACTTCTGATAGCTGTGTAAATTGGTACAACAATTTTAGAGAACATTTTGAAAACATGAAGCATGACTGAAGATATGCCTGTGACTCAACAATTTCACTCAAAATGATCCACATTCTCAAACTTTTTGTTACTGGACCACAATAAGATACAGAACTTACGCAAGCATGTAAATCACCTATATCACTAAGCACACTGTTTAGAGGTGAGCTGACTTTTTAAGATAAGACTTTCTTGATGAAGAAAGTGGTGTGTTGATGTATATTCTGACTCAAGCTCCCTATCTCATTGCAGTCTTGTATTAAATAGTTCACTACCATAAGAAAGTCCCCAGGAGCACCAAGAGACAAGTACAAGAATTTTTATGGAAGCATTGTTTAGGAAATAACATGTTCATCAGTAGGAAAATAGGTAAGTAAGCTGAGAAATATTCATACAATGAAATACTAAGCAACAATGAAAATAAATTTAAGGATAACTCTCACAAATGTAATATTTTTCCAGACACAGTGGCGTGCGCCTGTAGTCCCAGCTACTCAGGAGGCTGAGGAGGAAGGATCGCTTGAGCCCAGGAGTTCTGGGCTGCAGTGCGCTATGCCTATTGGATGTCCAATCAATATGGTGACCTTCTGGGAGCCGGGGCCCACTAGGTTGCCTAAGGAGGGGTGAACCGGCCCAGGTCGGAAACCGAGCAAGTCAAAACTCCCGTGCTGATCAGTAGTGGGTTCACACCTGTCAATACTCCAGCCTGGGCAACATAGCGAGACCCCGTCTCTAAAAAAAAAATAAAAAGAAAACAGGAAAAAAAACCCAAAAACAAATATAATATTTAAAAAGCAGGTTGCAATGGATACATATAGCATGATGCCACTTCCAAAAACATACACAATACCGGTGTAGATTACTTAGGAACACATACAAATGTAGTAAAATCTTTTTAAATGCTAAGGAATAAAAGATACTAAATTCAGAAAAGTGACCTCTGATGAAGCGGAAAGGAAATCAGTATGTAGTAGGAGTGAACACAGGAAGCTTCAACTGTGTTGGTAACGTTTGATTTCTTAAGCTATGTGTAGATACATAGATGTGTAACTTTTGTATATCCAAAATACTGAATTTTAAAAATAATAAATAGGTAGATAATAGGAATTTAAAAATACATGTGGGGAATGATCGAGGACAAATAGCCAAGATGAAAAAAATAAAAGAGCACAAGAATATAACTTCACTCGGGTGAAATGGTATCCTACTGATTTGGGGCTCAGGAAACTTTTCAACTTTGCAACACTGGACAGACAAGTACAGTTACTATTTTTATCAGAGTTTAATCTGACCGTTATATCCAAGAAAAAGCCAGCAACAACTACCATAAGGGTAAATTATTGGCAGTTCAAATAAAGAGCAACTACCACCTAGGGAATGGTAGGTTAAAATCAACTACCCGTCCTGGCTCTATTTTTTCACACCAGCAAAGAGAGGTCATCTCCTTCCCTCAACCCAGCCCCTCCTCTACTTAAATTCCTACCAGAGGAAGATATGTAAAAAAAGCAGCACAGCTGGTTCTAAGTAAAAAGAAACCCTAAAATAATGCTAATATTGTCCAAATTAGGATTTACTCAAGCCAAACAATTGTCTTCTGTGGCAATTTTGTTAATTGCATTCCCATTACATGTTCTTTTATAAAACAATTTTCTGGCCCTAATGGTCACACAAAAAATTCTTGGTTTTACTTTGGACTTCTTTTATGTGACTTTAAGGAAAAAAATTAAGATACTAAAATTTAGGAGGATTAAAAACTAATACTTAAAATTAAGTTTTCAAGTATACATTTCTCTAATAATAAAAGAGCTATTTCAAGTCAAGAAAGATAAAAAGAATGGTTAATAAGTGGATCCACTCTAGAAGTAGAGCATCAAGTAAATAAATAGGAAATATATTTCAGAATTTGAAAATATTAGTGAGGCAGATGGTATTTCCAAAGATGGCTGCACCAATATATTTTATCGCCTTCTATAATGTGTTGTTGACATTCCTCCATTGAAAGGTGGGATCTGTGTTCCCTCCTCTTGAATCTGGGTAGACTTTAGTAATGGCCTCAACTCACAGCAGAAGTGCTGCAATGTGACCTCAGAGGTTAGGTAATAAAAAAGTACAGATTCTGCTTTGTTCTCTCTCCCTAGGGACACATGCCTTGGGAATCCTGATTTGACATGGAAGAAGTTCACGTAGGCCAGGCATAGTGGCTTATGCCTGTAATCTCAGTACTTTGGGAGGCCAAGGTGGGAAGATTGCTTAAGGCCAGGAGCTCAAGACCAGCCTGGGCAACATAGGAAGACCCTGTTTCTACAAAAAAATAAGAAAAAGTTAGCCAAGTGCGGTGGTGCAGGCCTGTAGTTATAGCTACATGGGATACTGAGGCAGGCAGATTGCTTGAGCCCAGGAATTTGAGGTTACAGTTAGCTATGATGATGTCACTGTACTCTATCTAGCCTAAGAGACAGAGCAAGACCTTGTCTCAAAAAAAAAAAAAAAAAAGAAAGAAAGAAAGAAAGAAAAAGAAAAGAAAAGAAAACCA
>NW_027183265.1:22500-32817 GCF_041146395.1 Eulemur rufifrons | reverse complement strand
CATGTTTTGATTTGTGATTTTACATGTAATTCCTGTCTCCCTAAAATGTATGAAGCCAAACTGTAACCCACCCCACCACAATGGGTCCGCTTGCTCAAGGCTTCTTGGGCGTAGCTCTCTGGGCCATGATCACGGCCGTTGGGCTCAGAATAAAACTCTTTAAATTATTTTGCAGTGATTTGGGGTTCTTTTCCATGGACGAGTCAATCGTGTTCACATTATTTTAGCCTTGGGAGCTTTTTCTTTTCTATTATGTCTGATCCTGATCGCTAGCCAGGTATTCATTCATATTTTTGGTTGGTGGTGGTGCTCAAGCTCGTCTTTGTACATCCCAGATTGGCGTAAGCCACCGTGAATATGTTTTACACCTTCCAAGAGCTAGCGCTTATTGCCGTATCATAACCAGGGCTCGCAGCAATTTTTCTTTTTTTTTTTTTAAAGCTGCTTCCACTTTCCACCTAGGTATACATACGAGTATCCCCTTTAAATGAATGCTTGCATCGAGGAACCAGGAAGTGGTTTTTGTTGTTGTTGCTGTTGTTGTTTTCCCCCAGTCATTTATCTGCTCCTCAACCCTCATTATTTATCACACACACACACACACACCCCCACCCCATCTCTGTAGAAAAGCTCACGGAGATTGTTCATCCACCGCGTGCTTTCTGTTGACAGTATCTGAGACGATAAGGAGCACCATGCATTCTGTTCTAAGAGAAAAATTGCATATATCAGTATGATTATATTTTACTTCTTGTGTGAATTTAGTGGATCTCATAAAAGCTGATCTTGATTTTCACAGCAGAGAAAAGTGGGCTTCTGTTTTGGTTTTGTTTTTGTTTTTCTGGAGGGGTGGTGTCTTCACATAAGTGATCATCTTTACAAGTATGCTATATGCGAGAAATTTCAGAAAGCTGCAAAGAGTGACTTGTTGACAATGCTTGCATTGAATGATGTATCTGAATCTGTGAATCGAAGGGGTCAGCATCTGACCAGAAAGCACTGTTAGAAGAAGAGGGGTTTCGGGTCTTTTCCTAAATTGTATCTGCCTAAGGCGGAAAATATTTCTGTTTCCCTATGACATGGTATTTTCCTCACAAGCAGTGTTAATGGCTCCATATGTCTCTAGACTGGCTGCAGAGCAGAGACTCCATGGTCTCCACTACTTGACTCTGTCTGTCCAAGAATGGCCTCCACAGCTCTCCTCTGTGAGATATCCACTCTCAGAGGTGGCACGGTATGGTGGGTAGGGGGATATGCTGGATTTTGAAAACTCAGAGTTTGAACTCCAGTGCTTTATTTCTTAGCAACATGAACTTTGTCAGATCACATCACCCTGCTGAAGCCCAGTCACCTAAAGGGTAGAAAATGCAATGGATAGATTGACGCTTCTCTTCTCTTCTCCTCTCTTCTTTCTCTCTTTCTTTCTTTCCTTGTGTCTTCCTGTCTCTGTCTCTCTCTCTCTCTCTCTCTCTCTCTCTCTTTCTTTTTGTCTTTTTCTTTTTTTTCTTTTGACGGGCCCTCACTCTGTTTCCCAGACTAAAGTGCAGTAGCATCATCATAGATCACTGCAACTTCAAACTCTTGGCCTCAAGCGATCCTTTCCCCCTAGGCTTCCCAAAGTGCTAGGATGCAGTTTTATTTTTATCTGTGACACCATGGGAGGAAATATCTTTTAGGGTCATAGGGTCAGAAATTTAGATCTCTTCTTTGAACTCATGGTAGCGGCTAACTGGGATTTTCAGTGTGTAAACGTAAGCCACTTGTAATTTCACCAGTACTCCCGTTACTTGTCATCTATTCAGGAGGTGAACTCTTCTTCCCCTACCATCTACTGTTCAAACGCGTTGGCCACAAGGATAATTTGAATATCAGATTCAGAGCACAAATAATTAAGGTCCTGTAGCGTTAATAAGTAAAAGGGGCCACACACAAACCTGTGGAAGTCTGTGTCCCTTCCAGTTTTTTTGTTTGTTTGTTTGTTTTTGGGTCCCCCCCCCCCCCCCGAGACTGAGTCTCACTCTGTTGCCCGGGCTAGAGTGAGTGCCGTGGCGTCAGCCTAGCTCACAGCAACCTCAAACTCCTGGGCTCAGTCGATCCTCCTGCCTCAGGCTCCCCAGGAGCTGGGACCACAGGCATGTGCCACCATGCCCGGCTAATTTTTTTCTATATATTTTTAGTTGTCTGGACAATTTCTTTCTATATTTTTAGTAGAGACGGGGGCGGGGGGTCTCACTCTCGCTCGGGCTGGTCTCGAACTCCTGACTTTGAGCGATCCTCCCGCCTCGGCCTCCCAGAGTGCTAAGTTTACAGGCCTGAGCCAACGCATCCGGCCTGTGTCCATTCTTTAATGTTGTGTGTTGCTCAGTTATGAAAAGGCAAGGGAACATAAAATCCGAGTTTTAGGGATGACTTATAGGCTCAGTATTCTTTTTTTTTTTTTTTTTTTTTGCCTCCTCTAAGCCTATGTGAATATCAAGGAGGGTAAAAAATTCAGTGTTCTCAGTTCAGTGCCCAACCAACCTCTGTTTCCAGAGTAAAAATTGAGCATCCTATTACACCTTTATTTCCCTTTGGTATGCTAAGGCCCAACTCGGCAGAGAGGTCACTGTTTATTCTCTTGGCTAAGATCACATGTGCCATAGTCTGTCTGCTTTGTCTCCTTTAGGGGTAATCATCCAATCTTACCCGGGCCCCTCACATCCTCGTGACAATAGGCCTCCTTGGTTTACTGAAATAGAAAAGACCGGCTCATCAGCAATGTTTGATCGGTTGCTTCAGAAACAAATGTTGTTCTGCTTTCTTTACTATGTTTTTTTTTTTTTTTTCCTTCTTTCTTCCGTCAGACCCAATCCGATATAGGTGGGAGAGAAGGTAACCGGAGCCTCTTGAAAAACCGAAGTGAACCAAAGCGAGCTCACAGATTCAGATAGAAATCAGGAGGAAGAAAAATTGAGAGATAACATGGATTTTCTGTCTAGCGGGTGTTCTCACACTTCAATTTTACCAGAAGCGTTAGGTAGGATGACGATGACGATAATTGTGACAAACACTATTCTCATTGGACAGATAAGGAGGCAGGCTCAGAGTGACGAGTAACCTGGGCCTAAATAGATCGCTAAGAAGCATCATAGTGTGTTCCTTGGTTACGCTGTTTTGTGAAGCTCAAAAAGTTTGGGGTGCGCGTGCGCGTGCGTCCATGTGCGTACGCAATCATAGGTGTTCTAGTAAAACGGATATGAGGTAGGATTTCCCATACCTTCAATGATTTCATGTCCTGCAGGAACATAATGTTCCGGGATCAGGTTTTTATTCTGCCTTCTGTGCCACATGCTCAACATGCCTGTGACTTTACAGCCGAGACTTGCTCAGGGGGAGCCCATTCTCATCTTCTGGGAGGTTCTGCTAATCTTTAAAAGACAAGGACATAGGAAGATGATCCTATAACAACGACTGTGACCACGATTAAAGGCTTACTGTTTACCACGCGTGCTTCTGTGGGCTTTGCCTGCATTTGCTTTTTCACTCTGCACAATATCCCTGTGGGGTAGGCACCATGATTTCTGCATTTGCAGATGAAGAGGCTGAGGCTCAAGAGGATGTATGACTCGCCAAGTTACCAAACACGGAGTGTCGTCCAGGTAGCCAGTCCAGGCCCCCCGGCTCTGCAGCCACTCTGCAATGCTGATTCTGAGCCTGACCGTTTCATCACTGGTGGCTCCCTGAGAACCTTGACTCGGCCCCCTTCCTCAGTTCACTTGGGAAACATATTCATGTGTGTGTATTTCTCTCCTTCCCTCTCCCACCCCCCCCCCCCGTTTTAGTTTTTATTATTTTGAAAAGTGCATAGAACGATAAAAACTTTAAAAGTAGGAAAAAGCTTACGGAACACATAAGGACACAGAGAAAGAAAATATCTGTGTACAACAGTGCAACGCATTTGTGTTTTAAGTCGTGGTGTTGCAAAAGAGTCCAAAAGTTTAAAAGAAAGAAAAACAAACAAACAAACAAAAAAAAAAAAGCCAAACCACCATGGAAAAGTTTATGAAGTGAAAACACTTACAGTAAGCTAAGGTTAATGTATTATTGAAGAAAGAAATTTCTAAAGGTAAATGTCGTGTGGCCTAAGTGTCCAGGGTTTATGAAAACCTACAGTAAGTAATGTCCTAGGCCTTCACATTCACTCACCACTCACCGCCAACTCACAGACTCACCCAGAGCAACCTCCCGCCCGCCCTGCAAGCTCCATTCACCGTAAGTGCCCTGGCCAGGTGTCCCACTGCACAGAAACCTATTAGACTGCATTTCTTCCCATTACTATCAGTAGTTGTACATTTCTTAGGACTGTAGGCCTACGATACACCTCCAGGCATAGTTAGGGGTTGGGAAGAGGAGGGAAGAGGCCATTCTTCATTTATTTTTTTTTTTTTTTTTGTTGAGACAGAGTCTCACTTTGTTGCCCAGGCTAGAGTGAGTGCCGTGGCGTAGCTCACAGCAACCTCAAACTCCTGGGCTTAAGCGATCCTACTGCCTCAGCCTCCCGAGTAGCTGGGACTACAGGCATGCGCCACTATGCCCGGCTAATTTTTCTATATAGATTTTTAGGTGTCCATATAATGTCTTTCTATTTTTAGTAGAGACGGGGTCTCGCTCAGGCTGGTCTCGAACTCCTGACCTTGAGCAATCCACCCGCCTCGGCCTCCCAGAGTGCTAGGATTACAGGCGTGAGCCACCGCGCCCGGCCCATTCTTCATTTATTAATTGGGTAGCATGGGGGCAGGGGAGGCAGTTTCCTCCTTCTCCCCCTCTTGTTTTTCTTTATTCCTCTCCCAGTTCCCCCTTCCATCGTCTCGATGGATTTGGATGAGACGTAGACATTTTCTACGTCAGGCCTTAATCATACCGAGGGAGCAGGAGAAAAGTAAGCCGCCTACCATGACACGATGGAATGGAAGTTTGTCAGCCATTGACTGCTGTGGCATTCCGACATTTAGTGTCTTCAGGACATTCTATATTTCTGCTATCCCACTAGAATATATCTCCTCGATCACTACTGTGTGGCCACATCCCAGCTGTTTCGTGAGCCACCCTCAATGTTCGTGACGATGTAGTGTGGGGACTCCCTCCGTCTGGTGCCTTAAACTCGCACATTTGGGGTTTTGTATCAGGATAGCAAAGCGATCACCTTTAAATAACCTGGCTGGCCATGGTGGCTCATGCCCGTGATCCCCGCAACTTGGGAGGCAGAGACGGGAGCGTGACTTGAGCCCAGCAGCTGGAGACCAGCCTGGGTAACACGATGAGACCTCATCTCTACCAACAAAAAAAAAAAAAAGAAAAATTATGGCGGGTGTGGCAGCATTTGCCTATAGTCCCAGCTACTCAGAAGGCTGAGGCAGAGAGGATCACTTAAGCCCTGGATTTGGAGCTTGCTGTGAGCTACAATCAGGCCAAGGCGGCCTGGGAGAGGACAGAGTGAAAGAAATCCTGTCTCAAAAAAAAAAAAAAGAAAAGAAAAGAAAAGAAAAGAAAGAAAACAAGACCGATAACACAACACAACTTAGAAGACTTGGTGTTACCGAAAGCTCGGCCACTTGCCCACGAGGCCGAATAACGAGGACAAGCTGTTTGAGGAGGAAGGAAAGAGAGAGTCTATTTTGCCGGTAAAGGAGAAAATAGGGTAGACCTTCCCATCTCAAGCCTCCGAATTTCCCCGAACATAGGGCTAGGCAGAAATACAGAGCTTTTAATGAGGGGGGGAGGGGTTCTCAGCTTTAGCGTTGATTGTGGTTAATTATTTCAATCGTCCAGGCTCTGCCAAAAACAAAGCCTGTGAACTCTGCCGGCCGCCCACCTGGGGGGGGGGGGGCGGGGCAGGGGACCACTTGGGAGTTTTAAGAAAAGATTTAACCTGCCTTGGGGACATAGGCCAGACTACAAGCTCCCAAAAGTGGTGGTGGTGGTGGTGGTGGTGGTGGGGAGCGTAAAACGACAGAACGTCTTTCTGTCCTTTATTGGTTTCTCCTTTTTCCCCCCTAGGTGCCAAAAGACCTGAGACTGATGCCGAAAAGAAATAGGTACAGGCGCCCACGTGCACACACAAAGATATACGATCGAATACATCGTGTTGACAGTCGGGGAAACTGGAAGATGATGGGGAAGTATCACGAGCAACTTTGTATTTCTTCCAGGACAGGAAAATGGACACGAAGAGAAAAATTCATCGTTCTCGGCGTAGGATAAAAAGCCACATCTTGTTACTTAATATAATTCATTCTGTGATTTAAGTTTTTATACGATATGATATTCGATAAGCCTAAAACACAAGATAAAAGAGAAACAAACAAAAGGGAAAAAATAAAAATAAAAAAGACGACGGGCAGAGGCCTACGGTCCCGGGAGGAGGCAGAGAGCGGGAGGAGGGGCGCCTCCCGCAGACAACAGGGCGGGTGGGCGGAGACCCGCTAGAGGCTAGGGCTGCCCCGGGCGGGCCCAGAGCTGCGGGCCCGGGAAGAAGAGGGTGGGACCGTCCGGACCGTGCTCTCCTCCCCGCCCTCCACACCTCCCGGGAGTCAGCTCTTAAACTCCCAACGTCACCTGACTTTCCGGATCCCGAGGTCTGATCAAAGTGGCCGCTAGGTGACACCCAGCAACCGCTGCCGGTGTCATCCTGAAAAGAACGGACCCTATGACTGACGGGGGTGGGGCGCACAGTGGGTGGCCCGGCCAGCTCCCCTTCCTCCTCGGAGCGGATCGGATCATCTGGAACTTTATCCAGAGAGGAGAGAGTGCCCCTGGGTGTGTGCTAGAAGCCGGAGGGTTGGGGCAGGGACCTACCCAAGAGAGAAGTAGAGTACAGGGAGTTTCAGAGTTGACCCACTCACCATCTCGCCCTGGTCAATACAAGAGTGGCAATATCTGTCACCGTGGAATGAACACTTGGTACCGAAGACCTTTGTCTATGCTGGCCCCCGTATGCCTAGGGGGGGGCATGTGGCCAGAATCTGACATCCTAAACGTCTTCGTAGAAAGAATTTGGGGGTGGGGGTGGGGGAGAGAGACAGAAAAAGAAAAGAGAGGGGGAAAGAAATGGCTGCCACAAAACTATCAGAACAGAGAAGCGACCGATAGGGCCTATCTGGTTAAGTTCTTTCCCTACCCAGAGAACGACTTGACGTAGCTGACGTCACTGCAGTCAGGCCACGTTCCGGTGGACACAGAGAGTCAGGGATAGAATTTCACGCTCGGCACTGTCTCTCGGGACAGCGGGAAGGTGGAGGGTGGCTGAGGGTTCTATGCTCCTTTATCACACACCGTCAGGTAGGTCAGGTAAAATTGAGGACAGATTTCCAGTGTTTCGAGAAAGGAAGAGCACTCGTGCAGGCCATCTATCTGTACGTGGGAGAGTGTCCCCGAAAAGTGGCTTTCAGTGCCGGGATGTGCCTAGGCCAAGAAGGTACACGATCCTGAGTGAGAATGGTCCGTCCCATCGAGTCAGTCGGTAGGAGGCCACCGGGTCGAGACGGAACTGCCCCCCCACCCGCCCCCGCCCCCGCCCCCGCCCCCGCCCCCGCCCCCCAGAGCAGACAGACTCAGAATGGAGTCACTCGGTGCCAGTGCCCTGCCCGGGTGCCCCATCATTCAACCGAACTGGGAAACAGGTGGGCTTTCCGACCCTCGGGAGGGAGCTTCACCGGCGGGCGGACAGATCAGAAGGGGCCCGGCTCCCTTGAGCGGGCAGGCTGGGGACGGTCGGTGGGGTCTCTTGACAGGAGGCACCACGGAACCCTTGAGGCAATGTCGGGGGCACCTATGTTGCGGTCCAAAGCTAGCGTCTGAGAAGTCGTCCCGAAAGCATGATGGCGTCAACAAGTCCCCTCCGTTCAAGAAACGAGATTCATTTCTAGAGGAGGGCCACCCCCGCGGGAGGACCGTAGGCTTCCTGTGGACATTCTCTTCAAAAGGCAATTCACTCAGCGGAGTGAAAATCGGAAAAATCGCTGTCCTCTGACGCAGCTGCAGAGAAAAGATGGCACCAAAATCAATGAAACACACACACACACACAAACACACCTCCTCCCATCTGAACGAGCACTCCGGACGGTCACATAGGGAGAGCGACGGGCAGTCTTCCCCCCCCTGTGGTTTTCTACCTTTCGTTGCGGTTTTTTCCCTCAGTGGATAGAGGAGGAGACACAGGGGGCTCAGCCGGCATGCGAGTGGGTTTATCATCCTCTGTGAGTATCAACACGCGACACCACCTAAGTGAAGGAACACACCGGTGTTTCATGTGATGTGGCTCAATGCCTGGCAGATACGAGCCTTTGCAGGCCTCCTCGTGATCGACAGGACGTCGCCTTGGACACGGACACATCTTGTCCCTCCCTCCCGAGGCGATAGGCGGTTCCGTACCTCCTCGGGGCCAGGGCACAGTCTGCCTAGGCACCTACAACACGTGTGGCAACAGCCTCGATGGCTCTGCCATGAGAACGAACTCCCGTGGCACGGGGGTGGGGTGGGGGGGGGGTCGGGTGCTGAAGAATTCAGCTGAGTGAAGGAATGCCACGGGATTCAGAGTGCCATCGGTGGGCTGAGAGGCGAGCAGGGCGGGCTTTGAAAGGGTAACATTCTCCCTGCCTTCCGTCTGGCTGTGAATACAGAACGTACACGCCAGGCGGGGTGGCTCACGCCTGTAATCCTAGCACTCTGGGAGGTAGAGGCGGGTGGATCGCTCAAGGTCGGGAGTTCGAGACCAGCCTGAGCAAGAGCGAGACCCCCATCTCTACTAAAAATAGAAAGAAACTATATATCTAAAAATATATACAGAAACAGTATCTAAAAATATATACAGAAAAATATTAGCCGGGCACGGTGGCGCATGCCTGTAGTCCCAGGTACTCGGGAGGCTGGGGCAGTAGGATCGCTTGAGCCCAGGAGTTTGAGGTTGCTGTGAGCTAGGCTGACGCCACGGCACTCTAGTCTGGGCAACAGAGTGAGACTCTGTTTCAAAAAAAAAAAAAAAAAAATATATATATATATATACACACACACACACACACACACACACACACGTATATCCAATTAGCTGGGCATGCTGGCACATGCCTGTAATCCCAGCTACTCGGGAGGCTGAGGCAGTCTGATCGCTTGAGCCCAGGAGTTTGAGATTGCTGTGAGCTAGGCTGACGCCATGGCACTCTAGCCAGGGCAACAGAACGAGAGACTCTGTCAGAAAGAAAAGAAGAGCGAGAGCGAGAGAGCGAGAGAAAGAAAGAAAGGAAGGGAGAGAAAGGAAAGAGAAGGAAGGGGGGGGGAGAGAGAGAGAGAGAGAGAGAGAGAGAGAGAGAGAGAGAGAGGAGAAAACTATTAAAAAATTCGGGACCAGATCCATCGGTCGGTACTCAGAAGCGTGACGATCGGGTGTTCCCGAGCACGTGTGAGATGTGTCTTCTCCCTGACGCCGCGTTTCCTCCACACACACATCACCCATCTGCCGTGGAAAAAAAGCAACAAAAAGAGAGAAAGAGATTAAGAAGGGAAAATGGAAACAGGGCAAAAGAGGAAGAAAGAAAGAAATTTCGAAAAAAAGAGACCAAAGTCACAGCGAGAAGGAAGAATACTGAGCCCAGAGCGACACCTAGTGACCACACCGTCACAAGCACCCTAGGGCCCCAATTCGCCAGAGACATCTGGTGGACCCCAGGGCAACATGTGGTCGACCCGGGGCCATGGCGTCTGCAGCCGATTCCCAGGCGGGCACACGAGCCCGGGGAAACTCATTCTCAGCGCGGGGAGGAGGGGAGGGGAAATAATAGCAAAGTCACACCAGATCCCTTTCTAGTTCATAAACGTGTTGATTGCGTGTTCACGCGCACGTGTGAGAAGGGCCTCCTGGTGTGTCGGCACGTCACCCGCGTGACGTGAAACCATGAATCCGGGGGGGGGGGGGGAGCGGAAAGGCGGGCAGGAAAAGGCAAAGAGAGAATAGATAAAATGAAAGGACCAAAAAGAAAGTCACACAGCAGGGTAGGGGAGTGAGAGCAAGTCGAGAGACTGCAGACAGAAACTCCGAGAGGAGAGGAATGCTCCGGAGCGCCCCCTCGCCCCGCGCGAGAAGAATACCGATCGCAGGGTGATCCCTAGGGGCAGCGAGGCCAGAGAGACCAAATCCGTCCCGAAGCCTCCCTGTCAGGATGACAACCACAGACCAGACATCTGGTCAACCACCCAAGGACCAGACATCTGGTCAACCAGCGAACCCATGCGGAGGCCGCATGCAGCAGCGACATCTGCACGACCACTCAGGGTGCTCCCTGCCGG